>NW_009938634.1:51280-102990 GCF_000696875.1 Nestor notabilis
TCCTTCATGGGTCGACCCCCCAAGGAGAGAAAAACCCATATATAATGTTTAAGACGTTTCATTATGTACCTCCCAAAATATATGGGTGATGACCACGCTGGGAACGCAAGCCAGACCAGTTTCATGATCAATGAGTCTATTGCATTACAAGTCATTACCATGAACTACAGTGAAACAATAACCTTAGCCCAGGCCCCCCAGCCAATAAACACTAAAACAGCAAATACTGGCTGTAAGTAAGGTACGACATGCTGAAACTCTGAGATCAAGCTCAACAACTCTGAGAGCAAATAAGTCAACATTGTGATGAGTGACTATTAGTCTGAAACAATAAATGCTTATCACAAATATGATTAGACACACTCTGGTCAGATCTGTTGTTATCTCAACCCTTCAAGGCCCACTCTGGGCACCACAAAGAACTGTCGTGGTTTAAGCCTAGCCGGGAACTCAGAACCACGCAGCTGCTCGCTCACTCTCCCACTTCTTTCTCCCCCCACTCCTGGGGGGATGGGGAGGACAATCAAAAGAATGTAACTCTGGGCACCACAAAGAACTGTCGTGGTTTAAGCCTAGCCGGGAACTCAGAACCACGCAGCTGCTCGCTCACTCTCCCACTTCTTTCTCCCCCCACTCCTGGGGGGATGGGGAGGACAATCAAAAGAATGTAACTCCCACAGGTTGAGATACGAGCAGTCCAGTAACTAAGGTATAATACAAAACCACTACTGATACCACCAATAATGGTAATGATAAGGGAAACAACAAGGGGAGAGGACACAACCGCTCACCACCCGCCAACTGATACCCAGACCGACCCGAGCAGCGATCTGGGCCCTCTGGGTAACTCCCCCCAGTTTCTATACTGGGCATGACGTGCTGTGGTATGGAATACCCCTTTGGCCAGTTTGGGTCAGGTGTCCTGTCTCTGCTTCCTCCCGGCTTCCCCTCCTCCCTGGCAGAGCCTGAGACTGAGAAAGTCCTTGGTCAGAGTAAACATTACTGAGCAACAACTAAAAACATCGGTGTTATCAGCGTTGTTTCCAGGCTGAAAGTCAAAAATACAGCATTGCACCAGCTACTAAGAAGGAGAAAAAATGTCTGCTGTAGCTGACAGCCTGACAAAATTATACATATTTGTGATTAGATGATCAGTCTCAGATGGATATAGCTGGCACTAATTGAGCCAAAGATGGTAACCAACTCAGGACAGAGTATGTGTAAAGGATAACGACAAGTACTGAGGTACCTCTAGAAATCTTATGGGTGTCAAAACAGAAGATAGAAGCTTCGTTAGAGGCCAGAAGGATATCTTAAAGTGAGAAGAAGTTAAGGTCTGGCACAAGGATTAGATATGGATGAAGCACGGAAGTGGTTATTGCTGACCAATCTGTATTTTCTCTCAGCTATGTACACTTTTTTGTTCTCTAATACTTGACATAGCAGGCTTCACTTGCAGCCTTGCAATAGCTGTATAATACCATACCTCTTCACCATGCTGGTGTTCTGACACTTGGTATATTTTGGAAGCATTTAAGAGGCATTTTATCAGTATGGTACTGTTGAGATTTTTTTCTCCTTCCTCACAGACTGTTGAAATAAATGTAGAACATAAGGATCTAATGGTGGTGTCTAGGAATGTGTGGTTCTCTGCAGTTTGTGCCCTTACTGCAGCTGTGCACTGTCCCAGCAGGTGAAAGGCCAAAGAGCCATTCTTACAGTAAAAGAAATTGAGGTTTGCACAACTGGGCATCCTGGCTATTGAAACAGAAGAGGTTTAAGACTTGAGTTTCCTTTTCCTAATTTTTTTTCTCAGTCATTACACAGGGCCCTGATAGAGCTGAAAACATACAGAAGAGTTTGGGGTTCGTGGCATGTACCTTTTAACTCCCACTATTTAACCCACCTGGAGACGTCCCATCATGCTGCCTGCATCCACCCAACATACACCTGAGGTCAGAGAAGCTCAGCCCTCTGCCAGTGCTTTGCTGGATGTCACTGGATAGTAATGCCCATAGCTTAAGGATAAGGTTCACCACATGCCACCTACATGTCATCGGTGTGATGTGGGATAGGGCAGAGGAAGAAGACAGAGGGGCCGTGCACTGGGGCCAGCCTCACAGGACAGCAGAGACAAGTCCCAGGAGTTCAGGGATGATGCAGGAGAATCATTACCAGCTAGTTTTAGCGAAGGTCAGTATCTTGTATGTTTACCTACTATAAATATATATGTCATTACCACTTGCTACTGAAGAGAGAACTATAACAATGTTCTAATGCTCTAATTAAGAGAGTAATTTTCCAGTAATGCTTAAACAACTTCCTTGCTTTTCTTTCTTTGTAGTCAGTTAATAATTGTGACATTTTTCTTGGCTTTAACTGTGTGTCCCTGAAGGCATGTTAAAGACCCCCTGTGATTAAAACAGTGGGAATCGTGTTGCTGAAGTGACGTTAACAGAGATACTTATTAAAATTTGGCCCCTGCAGTTTGTGATTCTCAAGACTACACTTCTTTAGCAAATTTTAAAATAGAATTACATGATGTCTGACAACTAGAAACTATGCTATAGCCCAAATGTTAAGTGAGAATCAGAGAAGTAATTATGGACTGTCATAACACCTGGAAAGAGAAGTGATAGTAGCTGGTTTAATGTTGCTTTTAGCAGATCACTGGATTTGTTGCTGATGTAAAGCAGATCTCTTGGTATACTGTGATCATACACAAAATGATCACAGGGCTACTATGCTATTTTAATGTTTGTAAGGCATTTGCAGTGTTTATCTGCTGTTCACAAGACTCTGGTGGAAACATACAACTTCGTTTGAGCCTGTCCAGCTGAAGAGCATTTTAAATAAATACACAATGTGACAAGTATCAGAAGAAAACAAAACTGCTACTTGACTGCAACCAGTTTACGTTTTCTCCTGAATCAGCAGCTCATGCTTGTCTTGTAACTTATACTACAATTCTGTTTTCACCTCTACTATTTATTTCCCTTTCCCTTTCAGGCAACTGCAAAAGCCAGAAAATGGCCTTTGTGATAATGCCACTGAGATTTAGAGCATTAAGGCAATCTCATTATCAGTTTACATCCCCAGTTGGAAATCGGAAATTGTTCAGCACATCAAACAGTGGAGCGAGGGCATGTAATGTGCAGCCCAAGGGCCAGATGAGACCTGCTGAGTCATATAATGTGGGCTCCAGCTGCCCTCTTCCTGCAGCTGAATGGGGATGGGGACAAAACAGCAGAACTGCTGGCTGGTGTTGCTAATGAACTTGAACCAATGTACATTATTTTCCATCTGCATACCAAATATGGTTATATGCATTTATAATAAATATCTGTAGTTTATATGCAAGCTGGATGTAGCTTTTGGTAAGTAACCTGTATAACCTTCAGGTCTGTAGTACATAAACTGCTTGCTAATGCTGAAATTAGTTCATGGGGCTAGGGGCTGCCTTACAGTGTGAGCCTGGGTTACTCTTTGCTTAACAGCAGTGGAGGAGGACTAATGGAAACCCCTTTAGTTTGTCTTCCACACTAAATGCTTTGGTATGTGAGCAAGAAGAGAGGGAAAGAATATTTTGTGGTTCAGACACTCACTGTGTAAATTCTCACTCCCTCAGACCTGGGATCTTAGCAGGCATGTACAGGTAAAACCCCCACCACACCAGTGAGGTCCCCTGATGGATCTGCAAATGACATTGCACTGTTGGAATTTTATGCTGTAGAAAGAATTTTAATTTTTTTAATTACTCTTTCTGAGTTACTGGGAAATAAACTCAGAATCTATCATTAGTTTATCCAACTGTGCAAATGAAATATATAATCAATATAAAATGGTTTTGTCATACACAGTTTGAACAAAGATCTATGACAGTTTAAAATTCAGACAGTTCTGTGATAAAGTTCTATTAATGGATTCATTAACAAGAAATTACATTACAATGTCTGTGGGGCTTACTTAGTGAAAGAACAATTTCTTTGTCGGTAATTTCATTTTGATGTTACTCCCCTCTATTCAGCTTCCCCAAAACGACGTTTTGCTAAAAATCATCACTAATACAGTAATTAACCTTTCTCAGTATTACTTAAGAAGGTAATATTGAGATACAGCCATACAAAAAATTAAACCTTGAAACCATCTGTTTTACCCACTGTTGCAAAAGTTCAGCACATCTTCAACCATATTCTTTATTTCATAAATCTTAGCTTTAAAGTGGCAGTGAAGACCTTGAAATTTTAAATGATGGTTGGCTGGCTGACATATATAATATGAAGATTCTTTTTGTTGAAACATTGGTACTAACTAAACCTATGCCTCATGAGGTACAGAGTTGTAATGTTATTTGTATTTCTTTTGTGATAAAACTAATATTCAACAAGATATAGGAGGAGGATTTATATGAATCTGCCATCCTGAAAAATGCAAAATAATTTACTCAAAATAGCACTTAATTTTATTTATTTCTTTATTCTTAAAAAAAAGTTACAGAGGAAATGTCTTTTTCTTGGGAATAACATCTATTAATGTGATCACCCTTTTGCAAATTCTTTTACGGTGTAAAACATGGGGAGTATGCATCAACCTTGACTTGCAGCACCACTTCAAAAGGTGAGACAAAAGTGCGAATTTTTATGCCCTGGCAGATTTTATTGCCATAAATAATTTCTTCAGTATCTCCTAAAAGTACAATTGCATTGAAAACGTACATTTAAAATTATTAATTCATATTAGGTCTTCTATTAATTTCCACTTACAAGGTTAGGTTGTTAAGAGTTTTCTAGCTGTTGTTAACAATATTGAGGAATAAAAACCTACAATTTCCTTAACATGAAAATTGGAATTCTCATCCAGCCACTTGATTCCAGGAGCTCAGACCAACTATAGGGAAACAATAATCAAGTCCCAAGAACTGATGTGATTGGTTGTGTTACAGGACTTCCAGTGAGAATGAAAGTAGTTCTGGTGTAGTATGAACTGTGAATGAGTATAGATCTGTTCTCCTAAATCCCTTTTGAGCTGCTTGTAAGAACAGATGTTAATGCTATGTGAATAAATCTGCTGGGATTTCTTTCCTCTGGATAAATCCTGGTGTTACAGATGAATGTCATCTGTGTATCTAATAAGAGTAATGATGCTACATACCACTACATTAGAGCAATGCCTGTGTTCAAATGACCATATTCTGCTCTGCAGCGAACTTTAAGGCATAGACAGCTTCTCGGGTCTCTGTTGAATTATTTGTGTTATCTGGCTTTAGACAGGCTGATGCTTTTGATGTACTATGAACATTTAAAAAAAAGAAAACACAACAAACCAACCAAACAAAAAATCCACTACTACCACCACCAAAAATTATAAACAAAAGAAAACAAAAAAACCCCAACCCAAACAAAAAACAAAACACAAACCCCAAACAAAAATCCCACCCATTACTTCAGTTCCTAGAGACAGTTCTCTCACAGACCAGGTTAATCATAGAATCATAGAATAGTTATGGTTGGAAAAGACCTTAAGATCATCTAGTTCCAGTCCCCCTGCCATGAATCAGGGAATTATACTGTTCCAGAAAAGTTATGTACCACCATCTATAATTAAAATTCTGATAGAAACATTCCATGCTGCTGAATTTTGATCTGAATATGCAGTTTGCAGTACAGAGACAAGTTGAATGGCCAACCTGCTGCCATCAGTACTCTACACCATATTTTTGCTCAGATTTGTAAAACTGAAGTACACACTTCATAGTTCCGAGCTAGATCTGAAGAGGCTGAAAAAAAATGGCAAAGCATAAAAGACTTCAAGTAGCTATATATCAACCAGTCAATAGCACAGTATAAAAAAGCAGAGACACATTTTGTTAATATTTCAAGTGGTTCTTGTTCTACTATTCTAAGAGGCTATTCTTTATTTAACCTTTATTAACTTAGAAGTGATCTTGAGAAGCAGCAGTAGTACAGCCACCAAATACAAGAGGGCACATTTTCATTGTGTTTAGAAGCCATAGCTGTCATAGAATGAAGGTAAGTATTAAGAACTGGTGTAGTCTAAAAGTCTCTCAAATTTAAAAAAAAAAAAAGGCAGATTTTTTATAGATTAACATACCTGGAAAATAACCTGGAAAAATATTGGGAAAGCAATGTCTGTCTCTGAACAAAGAGCACTCTTTGAAAGAGATATAGCAAAGCAATAAATACAATGGAGACTTCAAAAGAACCCACCAAAATGATTACATTAAATCAAAAAATATTAAATATTTTAAGGTGCAAGACAGATCAAAGACTTCTTAAAGATATCAAACACATGAAGCCTATGAGGAAATTAGAATGCTGAGAAGCAAAGACAGAAATTAATGAAAATGTACCATCGTTTAAAGTGGAAAATTGAATACAGTATTCTAGGATCAGCCAAAATATTTGGTACTAATAATCCTTTCATCTTGTATTAACTGAAATTAAACTATAGAATATGTAACACCTGAAAATTCATTATATACTTGAATTTGCCATTATAGTTATGCAGAAGAAAAAGCCTAACCTACTAATTACTTAAACTTCTTTAATTGTGAAAATAAAAGTAATGGAGAAGAAGAAATCAATGACAGAATATTTAAACATCAAGCAAGTCTCTGACTTGGATTCAGCAGAGTTGAACAGAGTATTTTACTGGAATAGTTATACTCCTGCCAGTGCTGGAGCTAACTCAAACATAACTAGCTCGAATATCTATGCTAGAGGAATATTTTATGATGTAATCATATTGGTGAAAAAAACTACATTATGAACCATCTGTTCTGCGAAAACATGTTGGTTCACTGAGGTGACTTTATAAAGCTTTATTTTGTAAAATTCTCATTTTCCCTTACTGCTTTTTACTTCAGGATAGGCCTAAGTACAGTTCATCCAGGAAAAAAGAACGATATACAGATACTTACCTGAGAAGGTGTATTTAAACACAATTTGTCTTTCTAATTTTTGTGTCCACAGCTCCAAAACAAGGAATTAGAAAGCAAAAGGATAGACTTTCAAGCTTATAAATTGAGGTTAATGTGACCTTTTTTCCATTAGGTTATTTAGACTAGGCTTCCAAATCTTTCTCTTTTCAAAGCCCCCCTATTACATCATTTGAGGGTCTCGAAGACACCAGCTAGCTACTTTGAACTTGCATCATGACAGGATCCTGCTTCATGTTTCTCACTGGGACAGTACATATGGATTTGAGATTTCTCCTTCCTTTGTGGCATTCTGTCGCTTGCTTCTCTGGGTGTGTGGTAACTCAGCATGTGATGAAAATGAGCCTTCTGTGAGCATAACTAAACAATCAGTGTTATTCACCAAACCAATGGGTTTGGTGGGACAGGGAGGAGGGAGTTGAGGCCAATGCAGTGTATAAATGCTCTGTCTGATAACGAGATCATAGCTCCACAATTCCAACAGAGAAGCACAAGAGGTATGAAAGAATAGTATCAATTTGCCTGTTTATCTCTAATGAAATTAAATAATGCATATGGGACCACATGTTTGAAGAATAAATACACATTAAAATTCTTAACAGTGTGAAGATTAAGGCAATATGATTTTTTTTAAGCTTTCATCCAGGGAAAAATAGATTACTGCTTGCTTTAAGTAAGATTAGCTATAAAAATGCTGTAGTATACCTAGAACAAAATCTGAGTAGCAACAGGCGAGTATTTTAATGTGGAAAGATTTTTCCTGGTTTTAATTAAGCAATGACATTTTTGTTGAATGCCTTAAATCTTTAATTACTGCCCAAAAGCACTGAGCATGACATGAGTTATTTACTGAGTAACTGTGAAATACAGTTCAATATTTTCTTATAAATACTTCATATGGAAACAACAGAAGGTTCTGACTGGAAACAGCGGTGATTTTTAGTAATACAGGTGTTTCAGGGCATGATTTCCACCACAAGGAAATAATTTCAAGGAATCCTAATGCCTCGTGTGGGAGTTGGCTCAGGTCTTTAATGGGCATTAGTGCTTGTAGGAGCTAGAGAAATGCTTTCTCATAACTGACAATGGCCCAAAACCCAGAATCTGTCACCAAGGGGAAGCCCTGAATATGCGTTGTGGCTTTGGGGTGTTGGGTTGTGTTTGCTTTTTCCCTAAGAGATGTGTGGAATGTAACACCTAATGTAAAGCTTGGGAAAATTTTCAGATGACAACCACAGCAGTTGCATGCATGGATGTAATGCAGAACATAACATGGGTGAGATTTTAATAGGAGTTCAGAACTCATATTTCACAGCACTGTTATTGTACAGTACGGAGCAGTTTTGTTATGAGTATGAAAGAGTACTGTACTGCTACTAACAATTACATATTTATGAATTGCTACAGCTAAGGTGAGGCAGGCAAGAAAACAGACATTTATGCTAGAGGTTTGCCCTTAATCTTTTGTAAGAAGGGGGGCCTGCAACTGAAGCATATTAATCAACTCTCGCTGAATTTTAGTCTATGGCCTACGTAGTGAGGCACACAGAAGAGTGAAGGAAGCAGCAGTAATCTCGCTGCTTGTGTGAAGGTACCTAATCTGTGTAAGGTGATGCATGTTTCCAAGCATCCCGTGTACCTGGGGTAAAGAAATTATTGTTTTCTAGGTTCTCTAGCAGCCTGTACTTGGTTCCCAATCTAGATCATATTCAGGAGAAGGAGATTTCTTTCCTCTGACTGTATCTTGCCTTCCTGAAACAAGGTAATTTGTGATTACAGTAACCAAAGGAAACAAATGAGATCAGAGCAAACCTACAGACAATACAGGTCCTAATCAGATATGTGCAGTGAACATGTGAAGTAGCTAGGTGATCATAATAACATGTGGCCATTTCCTCCTCTCCTTTCAAAGGAAAATGGGATATTGCTTGCAGAGAATGAACTCTGTCCAGGAACCATAATGACACTTGCTCTTATCCTTCACAAAAGTGAAAGCAGTCAGGCAATCTTCATCATGAATGAAGCTAGTGAAAACTACATAAGTATATCCACTCATGTTTTCTGATTTTTTGCAACTATGGTTTTACTTTGTGCAGGAAAGAAATGGCTGCTGAAAATTAGTAGCGATCACCAGAATAGCAAAGTTTGTGACGGCAAAATGTAAGGCTAATTGTGGTTTACTCTAAGAAGAGTAAGACACTATTTTTTTGCAGACAGTGCAATTGGCAATTGACAAACCATACACACATCTGAAGTTTTTCTGAGGAATGTACTGCAGATGTGTCTCAATAAAAGTGAAGAAAAAGTCTTGGTCAGTTATGGTTTTAGAGCCTAGACTTATGGGGATGAGAGAGGGAGAGCCCAGAGCAGCAGGCATTGGGGCGCAAGAACAGAGTTGAGGAGAGTTACTACTAAGGTGGTTGAGAGCAGCCCCAGGTGAGAGGTGCTGGTGCTGGGGGCTCTGTGCACTGCCTGCAGTTGGCAGGGTGGACTCCTCCTCCAAAAGAATTGCCTCCTCAGGACACCTGAGTGTGAGAACCTGGCTTTGTCATCACTTTTCTGTTACTTCTGATAAAATCTAGACTTTTTATCTGTAGGAAGGGGAATTTATTCTGTTAATCACAGGCTAAATCCAACTGTTCCTACTTCTGTTGGCATAAACCCAGGTGGTAGGCCCTCTAAGAAGAAAATCTGCCAACTGGGATGTCATAATATGAAAAAACAGCTGCTGTTTTTCACATTAAAATCCTGGGCATACTGAAGCCCGAAACAGTCTTAAGTTTTCCTTTCCTAACAGAAAGCTTAACAGTGTGTGAAAGTATCAATAGTACCTGATCACCACATAGAACATACATCCAAAACCACCCAGGGCTTATTTAAGACTCAAAGATGCATTACATAGGTGGTCCAGGAATGCAATTTTAGCCTCTAGATAGTGTTTACCAACTGTTGCACAAGAGCAGTCAGCAGTCAAAAAGGAAGCACTTTATCCTATGCTTCAATGTAGTTTTCTTATTTAGATGTTACTTCCTGAGTTTTCGTGAAAGAATGAAAGAACACGTAAGACTTGATAAACACAGCATATGCAACATTACAAAGACAAGAAACTTGCCTCTGTATCTATAAGGCTTTTTCATAAGAGTTCCCATCCACCTTTCCTCACTGGAGTCAGTAACACGTTCCATAAATCTAACATACTTGGCTAAATTCTAGCCAATGCATAATTCTATTTAATACCCACCATAATTTTCAGACTCCTGCAGAACACTGACATGAAAACCAATTATTTGAGACTTTAGAAATCTGCTATGTAAATGTTTTCAAGAGAAATGCGTTCCGAACTCTTTGGCTCTTCTTTGGTTCAGGACTTTCAGCTTCTTACAAGATCGAGTCCCAGGTATAAAACTTAACATTGCATATTGTACCTACTCCATTTAAAGAGAAAAGAACCATCTAGAAATCCTGATAATACTAGCACTGAGGAGACCAAGATGGAAGAGTTACCTTGGCTTGCTTGTGCCTTATGCTGCTGGAGATACCAAGTTTGTAATTTAAGCGATAATACTGTTTTTCTTTTTTTTCATTCCATGGGGAAATGTTACCACATTGCTGTGTGAGTAACTTGTCCCCAACCAATTTCTGGAACGGTATCTAACATCAGCCTGTGAAAGTTTCCTCTGTTGAAATTAGGTATGAAGTTCACTATAGCAATGTTATCTAGGGTCTTATACCTTGTCCACTGAAATTAAATGATAGCCTTCTATTCATCTTATTATGCATAAAATTAAGATAGAATCCAGGAAAGATATCAAACTTTTAAATGTATTCTTGTACTGAAAAAGTGCTTCTCTCCCACCACTTCCCCCCACAACTTCTTTGTACTTAAAATGGTAGTGGATAACATCCTCCAGTGTCCAAATTTTCAGTGAGAGCCAGCAGAAGCTACATTTCATGTTATAGGGGTGGATGATGAAGAAAATCATATTAACATTTTAAGAGTAAAGATTTAATTATTTTTATTCCTTGAATAATATGTCTATCAGTCTTAAGGCATAATTTTCTACTGATAAATAATTATTATTTGCTTTTAATGTGACCTATTGCACACTATCATAGGTGTTTCACTGCAGCTGTGTTCTACATGCTCTATTCAAGTTCTTCATGTCACCACTGTGACATATATAGGAATTTTTGGTGTGTTTTTATGAGACAGAAAGAAAGAGAGAGAGACCAAAATGCTTAGTAGGTGGGATGGAAGGAAGTAACTATGTACTTAGGATAGTAGCTAGTGTCCATAGCAGTTAATTCCACAATGTTATACCGTGGCTAAGTAAACTTTTTTTCTCTGTGAAAGTGAATTTTACTATTAGGACATAAATCCATTGTGCCAGAGGTGCAAAAGCTGTTGATTACACTTACATCTGAACTTTGGTGCATTTTATAAAATTTCCAGGCCTCTCAGATACTGTAAAGATAATGGCCAAGAATTTGAATTGGGGCACTTGGAGTCACACTGATTTTTGCTTACACTACCATTTAATGAAAAAAACATTTGAGAATTCATTTTTTTCATTCTTTTACAGGACAGCTTGGAAAGTTTTAGGACATGAAGGCAGAAATATTCCCAGGCTTATTCTTAGGCTCCTATGTGCTTTTAGACTAACAAACAAACAAATTTATTCCCAAATTTTACTGCTTTCAAATCTTTGCTAACTTTTGATTCAGTTTCCTAGTGGTAAGTGGTTTTAGTAAGGGTTTTTTTGGTGTCAGGGAGATGTATCAGAACTTTTAGAGTTGGACTGTTTTCAAGATGGCATCTTACTTTTGTACAAACTTTCTCCAATATCTGTAAAAATGACAGAAACCTTCAGAAGATTGTTTGGTTTTGCTCCCTGCATTAACATCTCTGAGCATGTTCGTATGAGTCACAGGTTGATGATCTACGTCTATCTCCTTGTGAAACAGCTTCCCTATTACCAAATCTATCATCACAACTGACACTGACACCATTTCTTGAAGTGTTATCTCTGACATGATGTTATCTCTGACATGAAGGAGCAGACAAGGAATAGGTATCCTTTGTTTGTCCCTGTAAAATAATAGATAATGCCTGAAATATAGGCAGAGAGCAGTATTTGAACCCTTGCTTTATTGCTCCCTGTGTGACCTTAGCTTTGAGATCTCTTTTATAAAGTCCACCTGCCTGAGTACATGAGGATAAAATAAAGATAAACTAGATCACTAAAATTTTCAGTAACATTGCTGTTCTTCCATTGAGAGTTTGTGACTGTTTGATGCCTTTTTTTCTCTTTGGGGCATTTGATGTCTTCATGAAACAGCCCTGTGCAGAAATCTACACAGCATGCCCATCCCTAGCACATCTGCCCTCAGTATTGGATAATGATTGTTCACTTCATGTAAAAATTAAAAGCTACAGAATGTAAGAATATTCTCAATTTACTTTTGTCTGTGTAAGAAGGTTTTTAAAGTCAACTTTTCCAACGATGGGGTGAGGAGAAGTACTGATTTGTATTCCTTGACAGTTATTTTCAGATGCTTCAAGTTTTGTCTAGATGCAACTACTTGAGCTGAAAAACTTTGGAAAATTCTTAACGTATTCACTCATCAGCATAGAAGAATATTTTCTAGCCTAAATTTAAAATAATTATGAACTATGACTGTCAAATAAATGTCAAATAAGTTTGACAAAGAGGGGCTGCTGTATCTGCCATCTAAGTTGTCCCAATTTGCCCAGGTTCATGCAGCTAAATACAGACTTTTTATTTTTCAGCGTTGCGGTTCCCTGAAGACTTCTAGCCTTCACATGATTCAGGTTTTGCAGTGAAGATGTTGACTGTTCCTGGCTGAAAGGGGAGAGAAGAGGAAAGCTGCCTGACATAGATGGAAAGGGAAGAAGAAGTAGATCTGCTTACAGAACAGAATTGTGGGAGAGCTGAGGAGTGGAAACCCAAGGTAGAGGATCTTGTGGCAAGAATTTGAAAATGAAGCTTGTGTCTGTACAAGTGTTGGAGTGAGACTCAGGTTTTTGTGCCTGATTTCTGAGTTGTCCAGGTGTTGCATTCTTTGTGTCATTATTCTTCAGCTAATAAATATCTGCTGAAAAATAAGTAAGAATTAATTTGGTGGGTTATTTAGATTAGATAAAGCAGGTCTAGGAAGTAGGGAACTTAGTTTATCAGGACAATGAGTTAAGATACCAGTGAGTCAAGCTTTAAGAGGTTCTAGAAAATAAAGTGAAAATGGAGTCAACCGCTGTTATGTAGTCAGAAATTCTAAATGGAAATATTTCTGACATTTATCAATGTCTTAGTGTTTATGTTTGCAATATAATCTTTTAGCATTGGATATATGATTACATACGCATATGTCCCCTTCAAATTCAAGCCTGCAGTAGCATAGGCTCTTTCTGTAACTTTTAAAGTGAAAAACATATTTATAGAGAATCATATAATTCTGGATGGCAAATGTGTGACAATGGCCATATGACAAGTATATGACAGATGGAAGCACTGGAAAATCTGGCTTTATCATAATTTCACTATGTTGTGCTTTGGAACTGCTTGGTTTTATTTCCTCTGCATGGCACATTTAATTTCCAGGAGTCTTCTGCCTACACATGGTGGTTGCTGTTTGATGAGGCAGAGAGTTACAGGATTTCAATGGAGAGAGACACACATGGCTCCTTGAGCAATATATTTTTACCCTTAAGTTACAGGGTTATTCTGATTAAAAGAATACACTTGTCATTTATGTATGAAAACTGTCATTTTTATAGAAGCATACACATATATGCTTTTGTGTGTGAGACAATTAAAAAGTATTGTACAAATTAATTACCAAAAATATTCTAATCGACTATGCCAAGAAAGATGGTGATTTATTAAAATTTCTACTAATAAATTAGAAAAGGGACTATGTGTTTCATGATATATAGGATAAATCTATATTTAGGTTTGCAAATAATAGCTCTATTTCTAAAATTTTACATGTGTTCCTATATCCTTTAAGAGGGAGTTTAACAGATATCCTCCTTGTGTGTCTTTCAAATCCAAATATTGATGAGTAGCATCCTTGTTCTTTTCCAAATGAATATCCCCAACTTACAAAAGGTAATGATAGAAATATCATTCTACATCTAATGACATATAGCAGCTTTGCCAAAGAAAAGTCCGTAAGGACCTTAAAAATATCATGTTTTACTGCTATTTTTTCAAAATATCACTGCTATATACTTCTACTTTTCTACTGTGTACTTGAATCTTAATACCCACACAATATTACGTATTATTTTATTATGGTCACAGACTCCCACTGTAACTAAGTTATGAATACATTCTATGATTTCTTTCTGGAATATAGGTAATGTGGTGCAACATACTCATGAAAAGTATTCGCCTTAAAAATGTATAATCTAATATTCACCAATCAAATATTAATAGACTTATGTCTCTATCTGTATAGCAGGTAGCTTGCTTGTGGCATGAAAAATAGTGGTCAGTGCTAACTTAAAGGTAATGTCGAGTTTTATTTTTCAACCTCAGTCACTTTAGGACCCAACTATTTGGGAGCTGGATCTTTGCTACAATCTCTTATATTCTAATCAGAAGGATAACTTGGGGCTGTTTTGGTCCAAAATTAGGCCTAAAGAAAAGAAGCTTTTTATGTAATTTACATCTGTTAGAAATGTATCTGTATTTCTCCATTTTTCTCTTCTCTTGAAGACATGTTTGCCATGAGCTCTGAATTCTGTGTTTTCCACTTCAGCTTATTCATTGCATGTTCTTATTCAGGTAATAGCTGGCAACATTGCCTCTTGTGCTATGTCTTAAGAGATTTATATACCCTAGATTCTCTATTCAGCTGCCATCATTGCTGCCATATGTGGCTACAAGAAAATGCTTGGTGGAGTGCTCGGTGTATTGAGATTATCAAGACTCTGACAATAGCCACTGCATGCTGTTTCTTATTCAGGAACTGCAAAAGCCTAATTAACATGAAGGGTGCTGTTATAGTCATCCCATCCCAGAAAGAAGCCTGGGGGGTTTGCTCCAAATTCTCTTTTGTTCTATGGATCTTTATCAAAATTATCCCATGAGCTTGGACCCAAAGGTACTGTGTTAGAGGGGGACCATGTCAACAAAGTGCTGTTATGTGCTTTTAATAACATTTATAGAAAAGACTTTACAATTTCAACATAGTGTTATCACTGACTCCCTGACTTAGCACTGTTGGCACCTCTAAAAGACAAAAACAAACAAACAAAATACGAGTTTTCTTTCCCAGGGTCGTTCAGGGAGTCAGTGCTAAAAAATTGATCTTAACTTTTCTGAGGCTAGAATCAATACGCTACCTACTACTCAAGTGATGCTGGGAGGGTATTGCCTAGTCCTGGGGCACCCAGTAGTAGTCAGAGAGACAAAAACCTTAGGCTCCTGTTTTCACAGTGGGGATAAAATGGCCTCCAAGGTATTGTTAAAAAGGTCCCTTTAAAAGTTCAGATCTCATGAGATTTATATGAGATGTACTGGCTTATTCAGGCTTTAATTAAAAATTGTAGAAGGTCCTTTAGTTCGTTAATTGAAGATGGTTGCCTGTAAATGAGAGATTAATTTATGCTTGTTTTTAATTGTTGGATGCCACCACAATTGGTGCTGCATAAAAATACATACAGTACATAAAATATGAATTAAAACAAGCGAATAATTATAACCACATCAGCCTAAAGGCAGGAGGCATTTTAATATCAGAGTCTAGTAATGGTGCATGAATTAAGAAGGATTAATTTTTCTGAGACAGTTCAGAAGTATTTAGCCTTTATTCTGCCCTTATTTAAAATGCCTTATATAATACATCTCAGTATTTTACATAATTTAAGGTTTCATAAGACGTTTTGTTCTCTCCCTATGAGGTTCTTTAATATACTGAAACACTCCTAAGATCTTAGATCTACAAGTCATAGTCTTTCTAAGCAGATCACTTGTTCTTTGGCTTTGTGTTGGTAAACTGTAATAACACTTACAGATCAGCTTTCTCAGTTAGGGAGGTGCTTTGCTTATGGAAAGACAAATATACTTAGATATATAGGTGGGTGTATATATAGGTAAAGACATTCCACAGTGGTTAGAGCATCACAGTTATCCTACTTAACGTTAAGGTGGGTTGGAAATGCGCAGCAGAAAGTGGAGTCTGCTTCACTGACAAATCAGACAAGTTTCTGTAGTTCTGTGTTCTTAGGAAATAGAAAAGATGTATGAACTATATGCACATTTTAGGACAGAGAGAAACTGGTGCAGCAGCAATGCTGCTGGCCATCAGTAAAGTATTTCACATGTGTAATTCTGAATCTTTTTCCAGTGACTATTCAACTGGAGTTAACTATATAGCTAAAAATAAGAGTATCTAAGGGCTTTTCTAGATGCAGCTCAGATTTTTGCAGGAAGCTCATGTTACCAAAAAGCGAGGCCCTTACTGTCCTACATGTATCATAGCAGATAGTATAACTGTTATAATAATCATAGAATACCAGGTTAAAGGGGACCTCAAGGATGATGTGATTCAACCTTTCTTGGCAAAAGTAATGTGCCTGAGCATATATCAGGTGTTTTTTTATTTAAGAAACTAAGCAATAGAAGGAGATGTAGTGAAAAATAAGAAGAGTCCTAAGGGGAAAAACAAATTAGAAGTCTTAGCAATTGTACAAGTTTCACAAGTCTCCTGTGAGCAGAAGTTGAATTGCCAGATTAACGTCATCATTACACTTTTGATAAATGCTTTACGTATGACTATTAACACAAGATAGCCTGGATTCAAGCTATTCACAGAGGATAGAAACATCAGCTCAGCTTCCTGAACACATCTGTCAGCGTATCCTTTGATCCTGCTTTGTAACACGTCTTCTATTTCATTTCTGGGTTTCTGGGCCTTTCCTCTACAGAGTCTTCCAACTCTAACAGATTATTTCAAAATATGTGGTAGCTTTGTGAAGTGAACAAACATCTACTGGGATTAGAATCTTTAAAGTATATATGAATAGTAAATGAGCTAGATGGAGCCCTTGTATGCCTGAAAAGCATTTCAGTTCCCTCAGCACGTGAGCTTTCTCCACATTAGAAAGCAAATCACAATCAAAGAGCCCTACATGGGTTTTATATTTTGACCTTGGGCAAGTCACTGAGGCCCTCTATGGCTTGGTTTGAAGCTCAGATTCCTGCATGTGCAAAATGCTGATGTTCTGTGCATCCAGGTGTACATTCATCTTTTTGTCTTTTTTTTTTTTTTCTTTTTTCCTCTATGTAAAACCATGAATCCTAGCGCTGCCTTTTGTTTTGGGGTTGTTTTTTTTTTTTTTTTTCAAAGTTTGTAAAACTTTTTTCCTTTTTCTATTACTTTTGGCCAGCACTACATGCACATTTTTGCATGTGTGTTTCCAGTCCCTACCTGCATGTTTTATCCTTATCTGCCACTTCAGTAGCAGAAGTTCTTCAGTTTACAGCACAGAGGTCCTGAGTTTTGCCTCTCTACTTAAGGAGAACTCTTATTGGGTTTTAATCTCAGCTATAACAGCTTCTGTGACCCCAGAGTTCACAGGCTGCCTCTATTGTTTGGCTGTGAACAATTCTCTTTCTCCTATGGGAAGAACAGTACATATTTTTTAATTTTTTCTTTTCTCCTGGAAAGAATGGTATGACCTGAGAGGCTCTGTTTTATAGCAACTTCCTCACTCTTTATAGCTGAGGATTTTGTACACAGTTTTACACCCTTGGGGTATTATGAGGTGATTAAACTACTGAACCACTGCCCATTTGATGGTCCCCAGGGTCTTCCACTCCAGGGCACTGTAGGATTTCTTGACTTTAGGAAGTGTTTGTGCTGCTCTTAACTATCTCTTTCTGTCTTCCCTTCCCTCTGTTTCCCCCCTCAAGTGTTTATAATAGCAATTACTCTTTTTCAAAATGAGACTTTAGGAATAGGAAAATTCTTTCTCTGCTGAACAGATAAAGGCACAGTTGTCTGTAGGCTTTGCTTAGCTGGCATCACCAGTCCAAGATCTGAGCCAGCCTTCTGCTGGATGGCAACTCAAACATTTGAAGGAGCCAAGCTCTAAGAGAAGTACCCCAAAGGAAAATGCGAATCCTGTTTTCCTGACACCACTGTCAGCAAGCAGCAGAAGCACATGGCTTCCTATCCTCACAGGACATGGAGAACAAGGTAAGTAATTTGGGCATGGCAAAAGAATGAGACCAACAAAGATGCTAAGCAGCTCCTGAGGACAGTAATGCGAGTGATGCAAAACCATGTCTCTTTCAGATTTTGCTGCAGAGCATTCAGAGGAAAAAGCATGTTTTATCCCTTCCCAGAGAAATTATGCTGGTTGCTTAAAGAGCCTACTGGTTACAAACTGTAAGCCTTGCAGAGGTGAGTAGATGTCTCTGAAGATCATAGTTCCTGAATTTAAATATGAAAACTAACTGTTGTTTATGTCAGGTTTCTTTTTGCTGAAGTTCTGGTCTTTACCTAAAAATTAAAGCAAACAAGGAAGAGGTGGTTATTGAAATTTATAAAGTTATGTATAGGGTTAATCAAGAACCTTTGTTGAAAATGGTGCATCCCTTTCCTTCTTTGCCTGCAGAGGCTTCCTGGAATTTCTGGTTTAGCACCTTGATCCTTTCCCTTGTCTTTTAAGCTTTTCAAATATTCTTCCTCAGGTTGGGTAAAGTTTTTAAAATTTCCAATATACTTGTCTTGGCTATGTCAATGCATAAAAGAAATAATCCTCGATCTTTCCAGAGAGCCTATCCCAGCTAAGAAGATAAGTTGTGTCTGGGATCAAATGTTCAGCCTACAGCTGTCCAGACAAGTTGATTGGTGACATGCCTTCTCTCAGAAGCTTGTTTTATATAGTCATTCCTTTCCTTATTAGCTTCTTATAATTACTCTGCCTCTCAGCACTGCTTAACTTTATGTTCACTTTTCAGTTAGTTCTTTAGCTTTCTTCTGACTCCAGGGACATCATCTAATTTGAGCAAAAGTTCTTTTTTGTATTTGCTCAATGCCTTTGGAATTTTTATTGATGGAAAAAATTAATGTACAAAGAATAAATTATAAGACATTGTCCTCTCATCGGTGTCCTAAAACACTGGATGATGAACAGATATATTTGTTTGCTTGTATTCATAGGTTAGTTTGGTTTTATTCTTGCAGTAGGCAATGCAAACTGATGTGTTTTTAAAAGCAGAAAAATACTTATAATCCCAAGTAATAATACTTCTGAGCATATAGGAAAAGTTTGCTTAGTTGTTTGTGTTTTGCTGAGGTACACATACGAATTTCTTATGCTTTTTAAATGGAATGGAAAATTTATTTTAATTATTCTACCTTAGCTTGGATTGTCAGTTTAAATTCACCTGCTGAGTGCTATCAACTGGTGTTGGCATCTGTACTCATGCTTGAAGATGTCCATATTCATTACTGGATTTCTTTAGCTTAGCAAAGCTTTGAATTAAATGCAAGCCACAAAGTAAACATTTATCATTCTGCGATGCATTGAGGGCTAGTGCTGCTAAAGGGAAGTATTGTTTCAGGCATTAACAGTCCAGTCTGATTATGGAACTCTGTCCATTTCTGGTGGAAACCATGGCAAGAACAACATCATTACCATCTGTGTACTCAGCAGAGGCTTCATATCTGAATGTTTAGCATTTCAAAAATCCTACAGATGTTGATACTGCATTATTCATTTAGTTAGAGACTGTCACAGCTGTGTACTTTCCTGTGTATTCTTTCAAACAATCTGGCAGCAAACTCTAATTTGAGCAATGCAGAGTACAGACTGCAGTTTTAATGGGTATGACTCTGGTATGATTTATGCCTATTTGGCAAACTTAAAACCTCTGAAGAAGCAAAAAGGAGTATTGTCACCGCAGTCCAGCAATTTCAGTATTCCAATGACAATTTAATGGATTGAAAATGAACATGTCTTGTGTACATCTGAGTGTTCTTGTGGTATTGAAATTATTTTAGAGAACCCTTTACAAGTAATACATCAACTTGTCAATCCACAGATCGATGGATTGGAAGGAGTATCAAAGAAAGCAAGAGAAATAGTGAAGGGAAAGGAAGGAGTGAAAGAATAGAAAAAAGGGAAAAAAGATGGAAAAATAGAAGAGAATGAAATTCATATATAAAAAAATAAAAGAAATAAGAAAGATGGAACACCAAAAAAAAAAGGAAATTAATGATAAAGAAGAAAGGAAAAACTCAACAGAGTTCATTAGAAAATATTTGGCGAGGTATGGAAGAACTTTAAATGCTATCTGTGTCAGCTACTTGAAAATGTACCAGATTCAAAACCAGAGTTTCTAAAATATCTCTAAGTAAGTGGTTAAAATACTCTGGTATTGCTATGGATGCACACCAGGATGAAAAAGGGATTGGAATCCAAATTGCCAAATGTCCATTGAAAAAGATTCTTCCCCAGGAATCAACACAAATGGGTACAAAGTTCTGTTTGTTTATTTCTACTCATGGAATCTGATACTGGAAGGTATTCAATTGCTTGAAACAATTTCTTTTCATAGCTTGTGGCTGGGGAGCCAAATCCCAAGAGGCTCTGCAAACTTTACTAAAAATACTCAGATGTCCTCCAGAAAGAGGGTTGGTGCTTTCTGAATTTTTACGGATTTGACTCACCTCTTTTTTCCTTCCCCTCCCCCCTCCCCCCCACTAGCTAAATGTTAATCATCAAAATTACAAATTCAGACATGAACATTGGATGATTCCATTGCATCATCTGTTCAAAGAAAGATCAAAGTAAGAACATCCTCATCCTATCATCCTGAGTTTCATTGAGTGACAGCAGTTGAAATCAGTGTTCAAAATTCAGTGGAAGAATTTCTTCTGCTGCCATCTAAATTAACTTCTCAAATTGGGAAATATTTACCTCTTCTAACATGGCAAAGTAGCAGCTTTTGTTTGACTGCAGCAGGATGGACAAACTGTAGATACATGAATTCTGTGGGCAAGGGATTTGCAAGGGAATGCCCACATCTTTTTATCTCTATGTGGCTGCCACAAGTTTTCCTTCATTTTGTCAGTGTGGGAGAGAGGAGCCATCCTCACAATTTGCAGCAGTAACTGGTCTTCAAGGGATGTAGACAACTGAGTCTTCCATAGCTCCTCAGAAGAAGAATGAGAAGCTAGTTTTTAATCTGCTTAGTGGCATTACCTTACTCCTTCTTTGTTCTTATAGTTCTCCTATAATTCTTAGGGAATAAATATTTTTCTGGCATGTTCTAGACTCTATAAGATCATAGAATCAAGTAGGTTGGAAAAGGCCTTTAAGATCACCAAGTCCAACCATTCCCCCAGGACTGCCAAGACCACCACTAAACCGTGTCACTGAGTGCCTCATCTACACGGTATTTGAACACTTCCAGGGACGGTGATTCCACCACTTAAAGAGATTGGGTTTTCCAGAGTCAGAAAAAATTGATTTCTCACTGGACAAGACATATTTTACTTTTCAGCTTCCACATAGCAGCCAGGATGCACAGGCAGTTTGAGAGTCAAGGTTGGTACTGTTCATGGCTTTAAATTTCTCTCACGCTAAGTGAATGTGACTGGCTTTCTCAAACCTCATCTGAAGAGATGAAGACCCCTGGGCTCTTACACCACTGAATCTTGCTCTGGGACTCTAGAGAAAGCCCAGTGTCATCATCCTACACTTGTGTGCAAATTCTGTAGTCTTACTGGACTGGACTCTAAATTGCACTTTCTGATCATTACAGAGGAGGATCAGACTATTTCACATCTCTCTACTTTTCCTTTGGGATTAGTTTAATAAAGTTCCCACCTGTCAGATGCAATCTATTCCACCTGTCAGTGTCTTGCTTATCTACAGAAAAAAATAACATCTTTTGGGACAAGCGTAATGAAACACCTGTTTGCTGTCCAGTAACAGTCAAGCCAGTAGAGTTCAGTGCATGTGAAGAACTGGAGAAAGCACAGCCAGTCAACAGTGGAATAGAAGGATTTTATAAAATCAGCAGTGTTTTCACCTTGAACTCCCTGTCCTATTTGGATACCCAGATGGCATACAAAAGGGTAACAAAAATTATTTGTAACATTCTGCAGGAAAAGACAAACATAGTTATGTTTAGAGGACTAGATTTGTTGGAGTAAAGCAAAGCATGGGAAGCATAACCCAAGTACTCATTCATTTTTGATGCAAGACATTAAAATCAAAAGTGACACTATAAATGTGTAAGAGGAACCACACCTTACACAACATAGATAATTCACTATGTGTGTTTCACACACAGTGAGTGTGAAACTCACTGGCAGAAAATATTAACAGTATTCTTGAGAGAGATGGGTCATTTATAGAAATAGCAAGGTAACTGACAATAACTTACATTATGATTTGCAATTGATCATATAGGACATAGTCTTAGCTGTGAGAGACAGACACATACTCTGTTTGGAATGAGTTATGTCTTTATTAGCTATTCTCAATTTTTCATTAGTATCTGTGTTACAGGAATGCTCACTGCTTGAAACAGATGGTATGAACAATGCTAGAGAAGAGATTGAAAGCAGCAATAGTGTGATATGGAATATAGAGTTGTTTTCTTATACATAACCTGTCTAATGAGTTTCTTCCAAAGGAAAAAAAGAGCTACATTAAAGTAGTTCCTTTTTTTCTAAATAAAAATAAGGCATTTATATCTAAAGGTCTTCTTTTGTAAAATTCCTTTTGCTAATGTTCTTGAAAACAAGACTTCTCCGTATTTTATAATCTAACCTAACTATGAAATATTATGATATCAAATGTAAATATTGTGTCTTCATTCAGAAGATATGCTCACTGACTACTACCAATATTATTAAGCAATGGACTTTCTAATCTACCTTCTAGCACTTTATCTATAAACCAATGTGAAAATAAAAATATGAAATTAGATAATTATATGTAGCATCTTTCCCCGCTGCTCTTCCAAACCCAAATTTTTCTTCCTTCTTCTGCTTTTTAAAAAGTATTTCTACCCTGATTTTTAATGTTTCCCCTTGATCCTTAGCCATCCACGATTCTTTGATGAAATCTAATTTTACCAGCGTTTTGTGCAGTAACTTTTGCTGAGTTTTATTAACCAGGAGTGTACTTTGATCTTTTCTTTACATGTCCATACTTCTCAACATCAAACAGCAAAAACCCTGGAAGCCCGAGTAGTAAAAGAAAAAAGAAAATAAACGTTTTAAGCAACCATTGAAATTCATGGGGCAAGTTCAGTTTTTACTTATAATATTATGAGGAATCAAAAGTTTCAGAGTCTAAAGCCAGCTGAGGTACGGGCTAGGACCTCATATCAATGATACCCATTGTGGTTATTAAGAGATAGGGAAAAGGATTGGTTACTACATAAACAAGAAGCCCCCAAACAATGGTAAAACAAAACTGTCGGAGAGGGGCCTGTGGGAAATCAGTGACTATATCCACTCATTCTGATCCTAACCTTTGAAATGCTTATTTCTCAATAAGCATTTTAAAAAGGACACGGCCCTATAAATATACCCGTGTAGAGATCTAGCCACATAAATATGATCTCAGGTTTTGTGTTCAAATTATCACCTTTCAGTCTGTTTTATCTATTTCCAAACTATTTCTTTTTCAAAACCTCCATTGCTTCTGTATGATTTATACAAACCAGAGACTTGGGGAGGGCAACTGTGAGAAAAGAAGTATTTTTAACTGTCTGGGAACATTAATAATTTAATATGTAATATGAGAAAAATGCCATTATCTAGTGGGTTTTTAATGAAGTCCTTTCTAATTGTTTTAGAAACATGATATTAAAAACTGACATACATTCATACCATCAAATTTTGTGATGCTATAACTTTTAGCAGTTTTATTGCACACAATGGAAGGACTGGGGATGCTGGGTCAGATTCTCAGCTGGTTTAAATTGCCACAGCTTCAACAAAAGTAGCAAAACTATGCCAATTAAAAAAGGAGCTCTGGACATGGTTAGGGTTCTTACAGTTACAATAAGGCTCATGCTCTTGTTGTTATTATGTTGCAGTTGCTCCTAGGAGCTGTGCTTATTACCAGGCCCTGCTGTGTTAGAGCGACGTACAAAGAACAGAAAACTCTTCCAGTCTAATGAGAAGTGGCACTGTCTTTCATACATTGGTGACGAGATAGCATGAGCACTGTGCTAGACTTTCTGCGAATGGCTGTTTTCACCTCTAAAATAATTAATCTCAGTCATGTTTCTGCTTCATTTAGGTGTGTTCTGTGCAGAAGTTCTCACACTCTGCATGAGTTCTGTAGGAAAACACTTCAAAATGGTTTAGAAGGAAGAGAAAGAGCTCTTCATTTCCCCTGCTTGTTTAGAAAGAACTTGGTTTTACATTTAATACATTCTCTCTCGCTTTGAGATTTTATACATAGAAACAAACTGGCTTGTTTTGTAAGGCCATGTACTATCTGGCTATATAAATATTCTTCAGAACAGCTGTGGACTATGAAATCTTCAGCTAACTCATGCAAGTTTATCCATTCTTCCTACAGAGTAACCTACACCTATGGCAAAATCTCCATGCATTGAGAAAAGCAAGGAGATCATAGAATCATAGAATGGTTTGTGTTGTAAGGGACCTTTAACCCCTCTGCAATGAGAAGGGACATCTTAAACTAGATCAGGTTGCTCAGAGCCCTATCCAACCTGACCTTCAATGTTTCAAGGTGTGGGGCATCTACCACTTCTCTGGGCAACCTGTGCCAGTGTCTCACTGCCCTTGTCATAAGTTTCTTTCTTATATCTAGTTTCAGATGATGCTTTTCAAAATAACTTTCATTTTTGTGCATAGCTTTTTGGGGTTGTACCTACCCTAATATCTTTTTTCCATTCTCTCCATTCCTGAAGGAGGGGTAATATTCCTTTTCAATTTTCATTTTCCAGAAAATATATGCTTTACAAGCTACCAAAACATTCCAGACCTTGAGTTTTTTACCAGTATTTTAAAAAAGTCTACAAGTACTAAGTGAAATTTCCTGGGCTCTGGATTGTTTCATTTATAAAAACCACAGTTCCCTTCAGGATAATCAAATTAAATATCTGTTTTCAGAATTATAAATACTGCATAGCTGATAGCCCTGGTCCCCATGTCAGACAACATTCAGTTGTTCCTGCAGTCTGTAGCAATGCTTCAAAGTCTTTTGGCACTACCCCCACAGTACCCCTTCAGTTTTCTGCATGCATTATAGATTCTTCTTTTGCTGAAAGCTTTCCTGCTTTGTAGTGTCAAAGATTTTATTTTTTCACATCAATTGCTTTAAAAATTTTCATATCTTGTTAGCTGTAACATTAACATTAAATCTTTATTTTTTTTCTTTAAGTACACACAAATTGCAGCAGACACAAGAACCTTGTGCTTAATGGGCCAGACCTACCACCTCCTAAGACATAAGACGTAAATGAAAACATAGCTAATCACATCGTTATCCCTTGTGTGAGCAAGTCAACGCAAAAACCAGCAAGGATGCTAGAATATGCTACAGTGGAATATATGACAAGGTATGGAGAAGAATATTTTTATACAGCATTTTCTCAAACTATGAAAGATGTCTTTCTTAAGTTTAGGCTCTGACAAGGAACTTCTGTGGAAGTTTACCTCAGGCTACATTCAACGTCTCACTAATGTCATCGTTTTCTATTCGTAGTATTTAGGTACCTTCTTGAAGTGGACCATAAAGACCTTTCCTTCACTAAATTTCCCAGAGATTTTTCTTTTAAAATAAAAAAGAAAAATTACATTAATGAAATATTCAACCCAGAATCTCCTTGCTGCAGTTTTAGATTGTAATAAATGTACTCAGTTTTAATAAAGATAGTAAAGCTTTTGTAGTTCCGTAAGATTTCAACTATAAATTGCCGTTAAATGGAATGTTAAAGTTGGAGTAGGTTATATCTTTTGAACTTAATGGCCCAGATCATCAGCTGCTGGTAGGGAACACATAAGGCAACTTAGGTGGAGGGTATTCAAGGATGTCTTTCAGCATTTCTTATCAAGCTGCTTCTCTATATAGGATGGGAACCCAGAAAACTAAAATATGGCCACTGCTAATTGCAGTCACAGTCATTGCAGCTGAAAGATGGGTGGTGAACTTTTTCCTGCCTCTATTTTAGGATGATCAGCTCTCTTAGTTTATATTGTGTGAGTAACTTCACTGGGAGATAACCATGATCTCAAGAAATCATGTTAGTGAGCAAAATTAATCAACACTCTTGCTATTCTGGCTACTTCATGCTATTGAGTGACTTCTTATGTTTTGTTTAATGCTGCCTCTGGCATGAGTTTTCACAGGCAGTCAGCTTCAAATTGTATTCACGGCAGCATAGGGCTGTGAATGATTGGTCACACATATTTTTAGAGGTAAAACACAATGAAATAATGCTCATCACCAGAATTACATAAAAGGAGATCTATGTTTAGCTTCTCCATTTATTTTCATTTATTTCCTCACATGTCTTAAGTTTAATATGCTTTTGTTAGGCTTTGGTATTACCTTTAAAAAAAGTTTTATTAGAACACTAATGCTGTCTTTTGCACATGACAAAATATATGCCTTATTCCCCCATTTTTTTCTCTCCTCTCCTCCTTCAGAGTAATTGTGTGGTTGATTTGTTCAAAGGAAGCTCACAGGAACCAGCAAAATGCATACACGTGGTATTTCACAGGTGAACGTATTAGAGTCAGAACTATTTCTATTCTTTATGTGTTGTAGTCTCAGAGGCTCAGTGCAATCTGCTGTCAGGTGAAATTACACACCTTACCCAGACACACACACACACACAAAAAAAATCCCATCTACCAATATTGGTGAATTTATTTGGTTGCTAATGATAACTTATTTCTCACCTTTCTCTTTGATCTGTTAAGCGCTCAAACAGGGCTACTTCTTTTAACATTTTGCTTAGGTAGCTCTGCTGGGGGTAAGTGGATGGGGTCAGAGGGCTGGAACTCTACCTAGATTTAGTTTTGCATTTTCTCCAATGAAGTAGGAGATTTTGATCCTAAGTCTTTCATGAACCAAACACCAGAAACATCCATGTGCCTTTGTCTTCCACCTGAAGTGTAGGTTCACTGCAGTGTAGCACACTATATCTCAAAATACTCAGTGCTTAAAATGCTGAGGATAGGTACTTTCACTGGAAATGGCACCAATGCTTCACTGAGGGCTTGATCCTTTTGTTCTGCATTAGCCATTTGACTTTCCTAGCCTTGATGCCAGATCAATCTGAGCAAGAATTGGAGCACTTGGGAGAGCCCAGTAAGGCTTCCATTGAAGCTGAAAGTGTTTTTCCTATCAATGTTGCAGAATCAAATCCAAAGCAGTATTGCAACAGTATGAACTGTCCATTACTATTTTGTTTCAGAAAATAACTTCTGTGGTTTTATACTTCAGTCTATTATGTTCAGAATGTGAATTTTTTTACAGTTTATTGCTAGTGTATTTTAAGGTCATGCTGCTCTCAAGTAACAGCTGAAGCTCTACCATTTCAGAGATCTGCTGAGTGTGTAGTACAAGGTGCATACACCTTGACTCATCATCATGGCCATTTCTAACCTGTAGGAAATCTTTAACCTCTCATGCACACACTTTCATGTAAGTGTAGATTCTCCAACATAAAGCCCATGTGTGCAAGCACCTCAACACACACTTTCTAGCCTTTCTAAAAGGCTCTCCGGGGACTGATACTAGCTGCTTGCTCAGGTTGCTTTGAAGTCTGCACTTAGGCCCTTTCTACCCCCTGTCTCTGTGTAATGGCTGCCTGGATCAAGAAGAGGTAGCAGCAACTGCTTTTCAGGATTTTAGTACATAAGTCTTTATGTGAGGTCCATGTTTAGCACGTTAATCTTTGTGCAGTGAAGTCTTAATGTCCTGAAATAGGCATAAAGACTTCAGGAGGTAACTCCGTATGCACTTAGGCAGCGAAGCCTGACCAGTGTCTGAAGACTTATAGCTGAAGTGAAACCTCTAGGGAGATGTTAGACCTCTGAACAATCAAGTGCTTCCATTAATCAGATCATGGCTAATTAAGGTATGACTACCTTGAAACATGTAAATTTTACAGCAATAGATGAAAATTTGATATGGATTCCCAAAAAAAGGGATAGTGTCATGTGTGTAGGTTCAAATGCCTAACCAAATCCCAAAGTCAGTAGTAAATTTTAAGGAGACACATCTCACACTCTGTCTTCTCAGTCACAATCAAAGATCACACTCAGCATCATATCCAGTGACTATTGATTTTCTTTTTTCATCTGTTTAGCTGATGAAATTAGGGCTGCGTCACATAAGTAGGACAAATTTTAGCCTGCTGAAACATGGCTGTACCCTTTCCATGGGTAAATGAAGAGAAAAATTTGATAAGGCTGGAATGACACTGAAATAAAAGCAGTGTTTTGTTTACTAATAGAGCAAGCATTGAATGTTTTATAAGGAAGGTGAGTCTGAAGGCTATGTGGATTTTAATGTCCTCCATAGACTGAAGGTCATAAACTGCTATAAGTTTTCTAAGTATGTTATCTAAGTTGTTTTATACAGATTATAACAAACATTTGAATATCCTTACAAGTAAAAGTTACATGTATTGTCAGCTCCCAAATATTTTCTTTTTAGTTTTTGTTTTATTGTGACTGATGGAAGGCTGGAGGTTGGAAAGCTGTTTCTATTCAGCTAACATTGTCTTCCAAAGCTAATGTCTAGATATCAAATGGATTTTCACTCATTCTCATTTTCTTGATATACTAAGTAGTTACTGAAGCTTTCTAGAACCACTACATGCATCATAGAGATACTTGGCATCATAAAGTAAATGTCTCTGAAAATGAATGCTGATATAATTTGCAACTTTTCCAATTCAGTTTTAAAGTAGTTTCAGAATTTCTTTAAAAGCTTGCTCACCCAGCTCAAGAAATCTTTCCTTCTGAGACCAGTGGGTGTAGCATCCAACCATTAAATGTATACTTACTACAGTGAATTCAAATACATATAATATCCCATTATTATTAGTTATTGATGAGCCTCGAATAAACTCTTCTCTAGCTCTCTATCCCAGCCCTCTTGTTCACCATGTGTTTTAAACTAAAGAATCTCAGGTACAGGGAAGAGCATATATATATATATATATACATATTTCGATTATTGCATTGTATATCCTGTCTTCTGGCTGGGAAAAAAAGGTATTTCGCTCTTGCCCTACTTTGAATTTTCTATTGCTAATGAAAATAGATGGCTATAAATACTGTGTCTTTTGAATCATTAGTAAGTTTAGGTTTAGTGCTCATCAGACAATCTTGTTAAACGACTAAAGTAAAATCTGTGCTAGGCTTGTTTTCCATAAATTGCCAGAAAACAATTTATTCAGTCTGTCTTTCTTCCAGTAATTGATTATGTGGATATTATTTATCGTACTGCTGCAAGCACATCTTTGCATAAATTGGATGTGCTTTATCATTCTATGTTACATTGTATTTACAAATGCTCTGTTTTCTGCTCATCACTGATGACTTTATTCCATGGTAAACTTGTCTTCATTAGAAGGGCTTAAGCATTAGTGTTCACTTATCAGCAAGGGAATTTGGAGAAAATCCCCACCACGTTTTCTGTCTTGAGCAAATTTTTGCCCAACAAATATGCTTTCAAATCCCATAGTTGTTTTTCTCCATATAAAAATTCAATAAATAGGAAGAATTATTTTCTTCTTCACACACACACACACATACATATATGCAGGTATTTCTTTTAGCTACTATTAAAATTTACAAGTGATTTCAGTTTTACTGTTCAAATAAAAGCCAATACAGTAAGAAGTCACAGCATGCCTGGCATTTTCTTGAATCTTAATGACTATGTTCATCAGGTCACCCCTGTTAAGCGGAATAAGTTCCCAGACTAGCAATTTACTGGGTTAAAGGAAGGGTTGCCTGGGTATCTACACTAAAAGACTGTTTATTGTCTTTTTCTTAGTCAAGAGTACTGCCTACGCATGATGTTTCAGAATTCAACTTAGTCCAGGGAATGCATTCACAAGTATGACTCATTTTCAGGTATGGAAAGAAACCTTTGCTCTTTACAGCCTTTTTCTTCATAGCTAAGGAAGTCTTTTGTCAGTGCTTTAGAGAGATGTAATTACAGTAACTCATCTGCAGTCCAGAAATTTCAGGTTTGAAAATCTCATCTGTGATTGCACAGGCATAAATGTTATGTTAAAACATAAAAGCTGATATTAGTGTAAATAAGGGTTCAACTTCCTGTGGAGTGCGAGGCATTGCCTGCTGGCACTAGAATTAGCAGGCTGTGAAAGTGCTCATAAATGCACAGACTCAAGCCCTAGAGTGTGTATGTCAAATCATAGCCCTCTCCTGCTTCTTTCTGCACAATAATGGAGGACCCAGCTGCAATTCTGTTTGCTGGAGAAAGAGTTTGCACTGCCAGCACAATCCTGGTTCTTTACCCAGTACTAAGAAGTCTGAGGAAAATAACAGGAGAATCAGCCTGTCATCCATTATGTTGAAGCATTGCTACTATTTTCAGCTGTGTAACACCTCCTGTATGGAAGAAGTGAGAAGGAAATGGATCTCCATCACCTGATCATTCAAGCTTGATGTGCACACATGCATGTAGGAGGTAAGGAGGTCTTGGGTTTAGACTTGTATATACTGAAGATAACAGTGTACCCATCCAGCGCACTACCCCTGAGCTTCTTCAGCAGAGCTATCTTGTGACAAAATGGTAAAAAGCACAAGATTATTCCTTAGGCTTTTATTACCGAGTACAAGCTCATCATTGCTGGTACCCTCAGAGACGCCTGTATCACTAGACAGGAGGGAAAAAGAGCGGCATGCTGACAGTCCAGAATGTAAGTAGTCATACAGTATATAAAACACATAGATTGCAAACTCCACACTTTGTTAGGAAGAAGAGGAATCATAGAAAGGTGTGCTGCTTTATTATTATATTCCACTTTTTTTGTTATATTGGATTAGATCTCTCAGGGTCTCCTTGCCTTTTTGTTTATTATTTTTGCTTGAGTTCTTTGAGAATAAGAACCAGTGTCTGATGAGTATCTAAAGTAAATAGGCATTACTTTGTAGCCAGCAGTTATATGAGTTGTCTACCTTTGAATAATGAGGCTTGAGCTGTAGTGTCTCCTCTGACATTTTCTACATTCGAATGAATCACCATATGGTTTGCTGGTCTGTGAAGTTGCCTTTGGGGGTGCTAATTCAACATATGCGCTGAATATGGAACTATTTGGGGGTTGGAACTAGATGATCTTAAGGTCCTTTCCAACCCTAACCATTCTGTGATTCTATGATACTATCTTAAAATTCTTCTTTGCAGGCCTCTATAATCACCTTGACAGCCTTGCTCATGTATGTGTACAATTAGTTGTTAATACCGCCTTTTATTTGCAGCAGGTTTTTGAGAAAAAAATCCAGAAACTAAACAAGCAAAAGTTTATAGGTCAGCTTTAAAATAACAAGCAGAGTTGCAGAATGTAGATGTCATTTATACAGATTTATATACAAGTATGGACATTTATAATGTATAGGACATATTCGCATAGATGAAGTATATGGACTTTGGTTTCCTTGATGTCACACAAGATGTCTACACATAGGACTCTCTTCATAAAAATGAGGGGTTTTTTGGTGGGTGCTCAGTTGTTCCTGTTGTAGGTCTCCTGATAAGGTTTTCCTGGAACTTTTCACCTCCTATCTTTTGCCATTTCAATTAGTTTCCCATTCCATAGAAAAATATACCTAATCTGACATGAATATGGAAGTTGTGTAGTTACATTTTGATTTCTATAATGATTGCTTGCTTGAATGTTCATAGAAAAAACATCTAAAAGAAGCCCAAGCGTAGCTGGAATAAACTAAGATTTAAATTTCAATAGGCATTCATTTTCTTCTTTAAAGGCATTCAGTTCTTGTGATGGTAAAGGACTAGCTCATGATTTGTAAAGGACTGTCTGGACTTCATTGCTAATTGTAAGTCACTGTAGGGCTCACCAGCCATACAAGGAAAAATAAAGTCCCTAACCATACATCTTCTCTTTGCATCCCCTTCCTCAGGGCTTGCTTTATTTCCAAACCCACAAACTCTAAACCAGAACAAATCAACTCAAACTGCTCAGTAATAACCACCCAAGGCCCTTCCAGCCTCAGCCAGCTGGGAGAAGACTGCATACAACATCATCTTAAGAGATTTTCTTTTGTACCAGCCTTCTCACTCCTTTCACGCCACCATCAAAAATGCCATTACCAGGCAAATAACCCCTTACATGCCAAATTGGCTTTAGCCCACAACACACTCCTCTTTGCAATAGTTGCAATTCACCATGTTTTCACACATGTAACTCACATTCCAGAAAAAATGAGATCACTTTAAAAAGAATCAATACTTCAAAACAGGGCTTTGCATAACCTGAAAACTGCAAGGACTACTGTTGCAGGGAAGGCAGAGAACTGCTGGGAAATAGCAAGACCTGGAGTAACTTGGAGGAACTTCTGCCTTTATTAGTCAACACATTAGAACTTGTAGTGATTTTGAATTGCAAGAGTTTGGGGTTTTTTTTTTAAAGATTACTAGTATATAATTATAATTCTACATATATTCAACTTACCACACTAAAGAAGGAAAATGAACTTAAGACTGCATGTTCTCTGGGTATTATCAAGGAGGAGAAAATAATGGAAACGCATATATATACATATGCATATACATGTATATGCATATATACATATGGTTATAGATATGAGACTTTTGGGCTATGCAGAATATTGAATATGAAGTACAAGCACTTACATTTGTGTGGACATGTGAACCACTGATGGTGTATCTTTTGCAAACTGTCAGGGAAACCTATTTTTCCTGAAGCTTTGCTTTCTTCCTGGGAAGGGGTAACCTGCTGCAGTATTTTGAACACACTTGATGGATCATGTGAGTTGTTCTAGAGAAGAGCTATGCTGTCCATCAGTTAGATGGCAATATACAGCCTACGCAAATCAAATTCACTCAGCATTTTATTTGCTTCTGTAGCAGCTGAACAAATATCACAGAGATTGAACTTGTGCTACCATGGCTGGTAGTCTAATTTCTCCCAACAAACCAGTTTCATTGAGCCAGAAGTTCAGCATGGAACAAGTTTATGACAGTGTGCTATGAACATGTTGTAAATAAAAGCTGATAGCTTTCACAATAGGTAAACTGCAATGGAGGATTTTGTAATGCTCTACTGCCAGTACAGCATGTAAAACCCTGACACCATTCTGCTTAGCAGCAGCAGTTTAATTGTTACTGTAAGAGGTAAAAAACCCGCAGACTAAAAAAACTTGTCTTAAAAAAAACCCCAAAACTCTGAAAATGAAAGTTCAAGAAAATACTTATGTCAGATAGAAAACTTAAACCTGAAAAAAAATATTAAGCCAATGAATAAAATTAAGCTATACTTGCAAATTGATAACTAACAACAGAGGGAGGCTACCATATGCTGCCATAAAACATTAACTCATACATTCAGGGTCCAAGTCTTTGAAAACTCTGACTAAATCAGGTCTTCCATTTCAGTCTGAAATCTTGAAGGTGTTTAGTCCCCTTTTCTTCTCCTTCCTCTCCCCTTCTTTCTCTTCATTTTATGTGGCTGATTTTTAAGTCTTGTTGAGAAATGCTTTCTGCAGTGTTTAACAGCAGGTGAAATGGAGACAATGCAGCTCCCCTGTGCCTCAAAAGTGAAGATAGAAGGAGAGAGCTCTGCAGTTGACACCACCAGTTAATAGAGTCTCGATTGCTCTGCACTATCAGTGAGATGGGACCTAAGGAAAGCATAGTTAAGTACTGATGGCAGATTAAGGTCATATTTTGACAAAGAAGAAAAGTAGATAAGGAAAATAAGAAAATGTAGTAAAATAAGCTGTAAAGCAGACTTTTTCCTATTGTACTACTTTACTAATAGCATTGACTTCACCAGCAGATTTTTACATGCTCCTCTTGGCAAATACGGTGCACATGGTGGATTCACAGTCAAAGCCATGTAGGTTTTAAAACAAAGCAGGAGGTGAGTACATGCTATATGAGACCATGGTCCTGCCTTGTCCCTTTGCAGGGGCAAGTTTTGGATGTCAGCAGAGTGAGGTACAGGACAAAGGGGTAGAAGTTTTGCAAACTTATGAACAAGGAGTACTCATATGGGTTTGTGTGGCAGAGACTGAATCTCTGGGGAACAGCTTGCTGCAGTTACAATTTTAATGAAAATTGAAAGCTTACGTGCCACCATTTTCCTTATCACTTTTTCCCTAAAATGATTTATTGACCACTTATACATGATACATTCTCCTGTCATGAATAACACACTGTGTATTTATTTTCATGAATAATGACTACCATTTTAATTGATAGTTTCAGAGGAGCAGATTTATTTCTACAATGGATAAAACTGCTCTCAATATACAGCCTATATAAATTATTTTAGTATGTATTCCAGTTTTCCTCTTGCAACCCAGTATGCTCCTAATCTTAACAAAAATCAATCAAATAAGATCTAATACCTCACTATCCAGCAGATTCTATAAAGTATTCCAAGACATTTTTCTGTCATGTTTTTAAAATTTGTGTTAAATGGTGTTGCCAGGAGCTTTCACTGAACCAAGGAGTTTTTGACTTGGCTGATACACCTGTCTGTGAGACATCTGTTTCATTCCATGTTAACTTATTTGTCTTTTACTGACACCCTACCTGTAAACATATGACATCTCAATTACTTTACTCGAGCACATCATCTCAATTACGCTACCTTTTTTTAGGCAGAAATTTAAAATTCAGCCGTGTTAATAATCAAATATTGATTCCTGCAGTGCATGAGTTTGCATGAGCAGATGATGTATTTTGCATTCATTCCTGAGTGTGACACCAAACACAGAGAGTCAAGCCTATGAAGGATTCTCTTAGTGAAGGTGATCACAGTTCAGAACTGAAATCCCCATTACTTGCAAATGATCTCATTCTGATATTAATGTTCAAGTCAATACATGCTGTGTGCTCACAAATATGCCTCTGCTGTATGCTGCAGAACTACAGATCTGTTAAAGGAATAAACCTGTTTACATTCCTGTTTCTAGCATAAAACCTCAAAGCTTACTGTGAATCATTTCAAAATAGAATTAAAATGTTACGGAGCATGCACTAGCTAGCTTCATTAAAGACAAGTAAACAAACCCCCAAACAAACAGGAATTCCTGAACAAATTGCATTGCAAAGCATTGACCCAAATCTCTTCACAATACATTCACCTACCAATAATTTTAGAGAGCTATTATTTGTTCCTCAAAGTCAGGAATGATACAGTTCTCTCTTCCTCTTTAATAAGCATTTCCTTACTGTAGTCTGAATAGAGTCTTCTAAGGCATTACTTCAATCCCTATGTAAACATTTACATAAGGGATTTTACATTCATTCAGAAATCCCAGAATGATGCACAAGTATTAGAAAGTTTTGACTGTGTCATTTTAATACTTTTCAGTATGCTAAAAGATTGGTTATGGGAACACTGCCAGATATAATGGATATAGGACAGAGGAAAGAGCTTGTGAATGCATTGTAAATGAAATGATCCAAATGTGAGCTCCCAAGAACGAACCTGAAAATGTGACATGGGTTTTGGCGATGTCAGAGAGGTAGAATCCACGTAAGCGAAAAATATATTTGGGTGGGTGTCTTGTCCTGAATAAGATACTTCACCACCTACTGTATCAGTTCATTAAATTCTAAATGGCAATATTATTTGGAGCCAGGTTCTGCTTTATGTTTCTATTCATAAAGCACTCTGAGGTTTTTTAGTTGAAAGACAGGTTGTGGGGTTGAATATTAGTAGTATGATGTATCAAGAGGCTTTAATCACAGGAGGTATTGCTTTCAGATCTGCCATTCATACCAGATGTGTTTTGTAATGCGTGTACAGCAATTCAGCATTTACTGTACTTTATTTATAATGTTCTCTCTGCTTTTATATATATTTCCTTAGCTAAAGCTATGGTATTTGAAAGAAAATGGAAATACAGGACTATATAAGAATTTTAATAGCTTTTATCTATGTCTGCAGTAACATGCAAATCCTTTTCTTACTTTAAAAAAATAAGCCGTTTTCTTGACAAAACAGAGGCATGATTGCTAGAGACTGTGTTCTTTTATTTTGTTATTTGATGAAATCAACGTATATTTTAATAAAATACTGCAGTCAATTAAATTCAGCTGTTAAGCTAAAGCAAAGACTGATGAAAGTCGATCAAAAGACACCACTCACTGCAGGGAGGAAAGTAGAGCAATAAAGAATTAAACCTAAAGCTACATAGTTCTTTTTGTCAGGTAGCAGCAAAGTAATTTGCATTATTCATTTCACCCTGGGAAAAAAAACCCCACACACCAAACCCCCCAAAACCAACACATGAATAGATTGAAAGGACTAGATGGAATCTAGCTGGCAAATAAGGCACAGGGAAATTAAGGGAAGCAAAGAAATCAAAATCAAATGTAACAATGCTACCTAGGTGAGTAAAAGAAATACAAAGGAGTTCTAGAAATATCTAGAGAGAATAGAAAGAGACCACTGAAAAATAACAAAGGTACTGTATAAGTGAAGACTCCAAGATGGATGAAAAATATTCAAAACTACTTTTCCTTAATTTTCAATAGAAAGGGAAATGATAAAAGTGGAGAATATTATGTAGGAAGACAGAAAACTCTTACAAGCGATGGGCCAGAATTGTGCTTAACTTTGCACACAAGAGCCCTATTTTCTCTCTTCTTTCTCATGTTGGATAATGCTTATATTGCAAGTAGCCCCCCAGCTATTCAACAAAATGGAAAAAAAGGATGTGCCAGATAGCATAAGGATGACACATGGAGTTACAAAATGTAGTGCAAGCATGCTGCTCTGAGAGTATCCTGCAGAATCTCTCACTAAAGTGTTGTTCTATGGAGATATGAAAAACATTATCTGAAAGTACTATCTGTGCAAATTAAATTACGTTTTTCCTTAGTTCAAGGTCATTGTCTTTGAAATAGAAGATGGCTATTGTAGTGTTTGATGTCTTTCATAATGCATGCTACCAATGTCACACCATGATAAAACACACAGGGCATGCTTTAGGGTATTAATGAGAGCCAAATGAGGCACAGTCCACGCATTCATTTAGATCCTACTCAGCATATACTTAACATATTTCTATTTAAGCAAGTAAATATATTGCAAAAGAGTATCTTATAACAATAATGTGAATGCATACATCGTCGCTCCTGTACATTTGGTTCTACAGAATCTCCCCCTGCATTGTGGGTTTTTTTTAAGTACTTGGTGAGGTCTTTTCTATTAATCAGAAATTATCTTGTTGGAACAGAAGTGATGTTATAGAGGGAAAGCATAAGAGTATTACTTAGAGTTGAATGACCCGCCCTAGGGAGATCCAGGTAGAATCTTTTACTAAAAAAGTTTCAGTGGGAAATGCCATTACTGCCTAATTGACAGACATAGAGGATAATATAAAATCTGCCTAAAATATAAAGTCTTTCAACAATCTTGTAAGATTCCAATATGGGATATTTGAATCAATGGGATTTTGCTTTCTAAAATGTTTTCTGAAAATAAAAGTCATTCAAATACAAGTAAAAAGTGCACAAAACTTAAATTCCAAAAAACTGTTTCACTTTTACCTAACAAGAATGTTTGGTTGTCCTGAAGCATTCTATTTCTAATATAATTTAATGAAAGATTTGTACATTTGGGGTTTTCAATTAAGTTTGTAATGGGAAAAGAAAATCCATGTACTCTTGCATGGAATAAAAATTTGAGTTAGTATAAAACACTGCTTTTGTGTTATTACGTGTCTACAGACATTGAGTAAAGAAATGAAAAAGAACGAAGCTGACACTGCTCAGCATTAATGAAAATTACACTGCTCAGTTAAAAAAAACAATATAGAAAACTGTAGAATAAGGATCCTTTTCCTTTGCTTTTATTTTTATAGTCTCCTTGCTTCTCCAGTCTTCAGTCGGTTGGAGAAACTTTGTGAGAAGAGATCTCTTCTTGCACAAGACATCTAGGAAAAAAAACCCTCCTACTACTCCTGTATGCACACACAGGTGGATAGACAGAGGTATATATAAATTTTATGTAAGTCTTCCAGAGTCCAATACTCTCTGACCAGGTTCTTTTAGATATTCCATATGTGGATTGTAATGTTTAATATCAAATTTATTTGTTTGAAGATGTTTGATATTACATGGGATTTTTGATTTATCAGAATGATGCAAAACACACTGAAATCACAATACAAATGTAAGTTACGCTTAGCAAAACAGAGCAATTTGAATGCACCAGTCAATTGCAATACCAAAGTGATCTCCATTGCCAGTCTCTGTAACATGCTCACTGTGATGATGCTGGGCGTCCCCAGTCACCGGGAAGGAAAATGCGGGTTGAAGCAGCTCAGGCCTATTGCTGTCTTTGGAATTCTTATGTTAAGTTGTTTGGTTTTATACTGTGTGGGACTGAGCCACATACGCACTCCGTATTGGTCTGGCTAACTCAGGGATAGATTTGCATTCCAGATGAACTCAGGGAGAAACATTTACACCACCAGCTGATCCACCCAATCACTGATACCCAAAAACAAAGACCACCCTCGGGTCCCCTTTGTATGGAGATCAGGTCAGTTTTCTTTGCAACATCTGCCATTAGTGACACCCTACATTTTTCCCTGATTTTCATTGGCACAATGCCCTTGCCCATCTCCTTTGATCCCCCTTCTATTAAAGGGGTTTATTGGTCAAAGTAAAAAAAGCTTGGAAGATCTTTTGACCATTTCTTGGACTCCAAGTCCAGATCTGTGCGACTTCCAAAGATGAAAATACAGGACAGTATCAAGTAGGATTTGCTCATTCTTTGCTTTCGTTTGATTGTTGGAGCAGCTGTTTGTTTTACAGTGATTATTTTCATCCTAAAAGGCATATGGGCTAAAGATCTCTAATTCATGCTACGCTCTGCATGGAAACTGTGGCAAAAGGAGGACCAGTCAAAGAGTTTTAGCTATGGTCTTGTCTTTATTTTTTTATTTATACTGATTTGCATGTACCATTAAAAAAATCAAACATTTAAAGAATAATTTGTTTATAGTCTGCCTATATCTGTTATGCTGTAGATCGAATGTACCCTTAGCCTCAAGTAAGAGGCATGCAACGAATCTACCACAGTTGAACAGATTCAGGCACATATGAAGCATGATAATTCAACATAGCTATTCAATAATACATATAAGGAAGATCCTAGAGCAAATAAACATTTGGGAAGAAATTAATAACTATCTGGAATAAATGGAATTAATAGTGGTGTCTATATGCCACTTGATTAAAAGGAGACATTTAACAAATGTTTTTCTTCATAATATGTTTCAAAAAAGAGGTTGCACTGTGAATAACAGTTATTGACAGGTCATAAAACTGACTCACTTTCTGTGCTTCAAAGAAGAAGATGCATTTTCTGTCCAAAATTTGGGACTGATCCTGACCCGATTTCCTGAATAGAGATTTCACATACATAAGGTGTTATTAAAATGAGAAATTGATAAAAGTGAAACCTAAATAAAACATGTACTGATTTTGGCATGGTTATGCATAAAAATTGTAGAAAAAGGTGCAAGTAGTTTTAAAAATTTTACATGCTTAACAAAAAAAAAAAACCAAAAAGGCTAGAAAACCTAGTTGGATTTCCTACATGTACAGGTCATAGTATTTCATCAAATGAGTCCTGCAATAGGGACAACAACTCGGCACAGACTATGGATTATCCCTTGATTTAAACTCTTAGAAACTAAGAATGTGCATGCTCTTGAGCAAATAGTTCAAGGGTTTCTTTCCTCTTCTGGTAAAAGCACTCAAGCTTTTTGTTTTTAAACTTCCAGTCATTAAATTTTATTATACTGTGGAGCCTGTTGCTATCAAAAAAGTTGCCCCACTTAGAGCCCTGCAGATCAGGAGCAATTCATCTGGATTCCTTCTCAGTGTTAACCAAAAGAATCAGTCTAAAATGGATGTTCCAGATCTTGGGTAGTACTCGTGACTTTTTTCTGAACTCTTTCCAGTATGTCAGCACTCTTTCTAAGTGGAGAGTAAAGACTTTAAATTTGAGCAATGTAATTGATCTCCAAAGATAACACGCTAAGAAATAAGTACTAGTCAATAAATGAGGAAATGTTTATTTATGTCAGGCACGTGGCTTTCAGAGAGGAGGTTGCAATTAGGTACTGTCAGAGGAAAAAAAGAAACCCAGTATAAAACGCATTCTGATGTCTCCAGTTTGATATGAAACCCATGGTACCAGATGGGACTCTTCCAGTTGACTTGAACAGCTTTGAATCAGGCCTTAAGAGGTTCAAGAGGTTTTTTGTAAAGCTAGGGAACCAACTAAGGACTTTGCCAATCTCTGGTGAAACCAGTATTTTTTGCATGCTGTTTTTCACTGCTTGTGAAAGCTCCAAAGACAGGCAACAAGAATGATGAAAGGATTAAAAGTTAAAAACTTTGCAGGGATCCTGAAAGAGCCTGGTGCATGCACTTTAAAAAGAATGATATCCAAGATGCACAGCTACTTTGTAAATTTCTTTCAGGAACTAATATATCATCCTCTAGGAATAACCTCTCCTCAACCTGTTAGAATACAAGATATACAGAAAGGAAATAATGTGATATGTGCTCTAATGCACAACCACTCTCCTTTTTATGAGAAAATCCCTTTTTTTGAGGAAAGAGTAACCTTCCTTTTTTTTTTTTTTTTTTAACTCAGCTCAGAGCTTTGCAATTGAATTCAGTAGAAGAGAAGTGTTTGCAAGTTACAAGAATTAGTTTCTTTAAACTCTGTGTATCAGTATTCCTACTGTATAGAAGGAAAAGAAGGCTTTGGGTGAATTAGAGAATAACAAAGCATCTTTACTCTTCCTTGTCTCTGTCCATGGTAAAGAGTAGAGCTGAAATCTTAGTCCCAATGAAGAGTATGACAGAATTCCCCTTGAATTCAGTAGTATTGAGTTTTTCATTAACATTTATCATTTTTTCCCCTGAGCAGTTCAACAATGGCAAAATAGTCTATGTAATTCATTGCACATACAAAATATGCATATAGAGCTCTTGGCAGAACAAGCTCTTGCATAACATAAAAGCCACATAATTCATATAATGCACTAAGGGATGGGCAGCATATGTGCATATATACATCATCACATACACCCCTTGTGGGTATCCAAAGCTACAGGATGTTCTGGGGAGGAAAAAGCCTAAAGCCAGAAATGTAACATCTCATTTGTCGATGCATTATTACTTATTTCCATTACATATGAATATGTGCTCAAAAGTTCACTATTTTTATTCATCATAAAATATGTCGTATTTTCTCTATTTATTTTTGTTGATTGTCCCATTAAGAGAGTAGGTTGTGTAAGTAACAATAAGTTATATCAATCCCATATAAAAGTTATCCTTGGCTGTTCATCTTACATACTAGATGTATGTATGTCTACCTATGCATACATAAAGATACAATAGATATAAAATATACATCGATCTTGAAGGACATCTCCTCCCAGAAGCCTTAAATAAAGCAAAAGGTATTGCTGCAAGATCAGCTGACATGGAGAAACACACCTTTATGTTACCTTATTATCACGAGCAGCCCCTTGCAATTCTCCTTTTTCATCATCTTCACCTCTCTCCAGCAATAATTCAGCAGATACTCAGTTCCATTTTCATTGTATATCCTCTCATTCATGAGTCTTAACTTTTCAACTGTTCTTGATAGTCTTCCTTTGCTGGGTCAAGTCTTTTCTTTCTCCTTTCATTTTAACGTGGTTTGAGTACAGTATGTTTTGCTGGTTTTGAACAGGTGAGCTGGAAAATCAGTGAAGATGTCTTGGGCTTATATATGGTTTCTACTCTTCTTGTGAAATGGAGGAAAACTGAGGAGAAGACTGAGTGGCTTTATGTTCAGGTAAAATAAGATTCAACACAAATATTTTAGAACAGCATCTGGCTGAAGTGTTTTTTATACATTTTTTTAAAGGATGTAAAGATCAGCTGAATTTCTGTGGCTAAAACAAAACACAGTTAAATATATAGGTTTTCATACGTGCTAATTCTTTGGCTGAAGAGCCTGAAGGTGAGATGCAGTCCCTTTTAACAAGATATAATTTGCAGGATTGTCCTTAGCAAGCACCTCAAATTATACTTGAAGAAGGCTGCTATTTTATAACTAATGATTTTATTTAGTCTGAAAATATTGATAATAAGTAGATAGTGATAATAAGTGGTATCATTTATGGGGCCTTAAAATAAGTTAGATCCTTTAAACACATCCATGTCTTTCCATTTTGAACAGGTATAAGCATTCATTTAAGTCATGTATACTGTAGAGGATCTTTTGCAACCTCCCTTCACTGGTACTCCTTTATGAGGGAGCACATTTTTTGCATACCAGGGGCTTTCATGAAATAGCCTGTGTGTATTATAAGGAGCTTATAGCAAAAAACCCTCAAGATCTAGGGACTGAGGAAGGGAAATCAAGGAAATAGTAGAGATGAAGGTCAAATAGCACCATCTCAGAGTTGATTTGACACTGCCTTGCACAAGAAGTGTCTGTGTACAGTGGTCTGCTAAACTTCTGCATTGCTTTCACTCTGAAATTATAAATGAGTGTGTAGGTACAAGGCAGTCATGTTCTTTTTTCTGCAGTATCCGTCACTTCCCTCCACTAATTCCTTGCTACCTATCAGTCCACATGTGACCCAGAGAGGGAGCTGCACCTTCATCTCAGGCTTGTGTGGTGTGTGTCTGCAGTAAACCCTGTGATCGTTCCCCATCTAGCCCCTCACAGGCATACCTCAGGGTATTCACCTGAGCCCGTGTTATGAAATATTCATGCTCAAGAATATATAACATTAAGCATAAAATCACACAAGATTATAAAACACTAGACATTACATCACAGAGTTGTACAAAGCTAAGCAAAATCTTAATTCAGAGAGTAGCCACCTGATCATTAGATTATTTCTGCAACAGCTAAACGAAATGATGCAGGCAGACAAAGGGAGTCGAGACAAAGCCTGATGAATCCTGGGGCCAGTGCTGTTAGCTTTACACAGAGCTGGTGGCTACACCATACTGCCTCGCTGCAGGCTGTGCCGATGCTGGCTTGGTGTGGCAGCTCTTCACTCAACTTCTTCAAGTACCCAGCTGACATCACCTCACAGTCTTCAAGCAGGGTAACAAACACTGGAGAAGACCTCATACTGTCCTTTAGTTTTGTCTTGAAATCAAGTTGCTGATAGACTGCTGATCTTTGCCACATATTCATACACTTCTATTTAGAATGTGTTTAATGCTGTGTTTCACAGGCACTGACCTTCAAGTATGAAATACGCTGTATAAAAATCTGAGCTGATATCCACGTAGAAAATTTATACACAGTGAGGATTAGTCAGCTGCTCTCCATCTACCTAGGGGCATGAATGTCAAGAATACTTCAGGCTACAGGATTTATTGATCCTAATGTAGCTGCCATATTCAATCAAGTAAGTCTGAAAGGAGTAAGTAGACATCTACAGACTGGTTCCCCTTTAAGGTTTTCACAGTCGCCTACACTGGTAACCATTACATAATAATTACAAATAAACAATTGATTAAAACTGACATTCTTCACTCATACTGTATATAACTGAACCCTTCAAGTGACATCACTGAAGCCAGTACAGACACTGCGCAATATGATAAAATTGCAAAGAGTAGAGCTGTATGCATATTTATTTAACTGATGTATTGAAAGATAAACACTTATTCTGAAAATAAAATGTCTAGATAAACATTAGGCTCTTGAAATACACTAACTAAAGTGAAATGCACCAGAGTGCTGTTTGTGATCTCTTCCTTCTAACAAGAAATTTAGTAGCAACAGGTGACAGTTGCATTTTAAGTTCTTGTTAATAAGCATTATATCCTGCCCTGAAATATATCTTTATAACTACTTAGATCTCTAAGTCTCTTTTACAAGTACCCCTAGAGTGAACTCCAGTATGATAATGTCTTAAATCTAACCAAGTTTTCTGTGACCTCTCCACCCCAAAAAAGCAAGCAGCACAAAGGCTGAATTGCATTACAGTGCCCAATATGTAACTTATAAGCTTGCCAAGAGCTATCCGTAAAATTTGATTATGATAACCAAGAAATTATTTGTGTGGGTATATACAATACCACACTTTATTATTGATTGATTGCAGACACCACTTTTAAACAAATAATACAGCATACATTATAATTGTATGTTTACATTTCTCTCCACAGAAGACGTCTACAGTTGTTTTAATTTTTCAGCTTGCTAGAGGATGAACCAAATCTGGCATTGAGGTAATACAATGGACCGTGTCTCTGTGGACATCTTCTACCAACTGCATCCTGTGGGTTACTATCCTTACTCCTCTCTTTCCAATCTTACTACTTCACAGTTTGAGTGTGTCATGGTTTTGGCCCAGTGGGTAACTCAGAACCATGCAACCACTTGCTCACTCCCCACCTTTCGGGTGGGTTGGGGAGGAGAATCAAAAGAATGTAAACCCTGTGGGTTGAGATAAGAACAGTCCAATAACTAAAGTATAATATAAAACTACTACTAATAATAATAATGGTAAGGTGAGTAACAAGGGGAGAGAGTATAAAACTAAAAAGAGAAGTGGACAAAAACCCAATGAACACAAGTGATGCACAATACAATTGCTCCCCACCCACCGACCAATACCCAGCCCAACCCAAGCAGTGATCTGGGCATTCCAGGTAACTCTCCCATTTATATATACTGGGCATAACGTGCTGTGATATGGAGTACCCCTTTGACTAGTTTGGGTCCAGTGTCCTGTCTCTGCTTCCTCACAGCTTCTTGTGCCCCTCCTCACTGGCACATCATGAGAGAGCTGGAAGAAACACAGCACTGCACCAGCTACTAGGAAGGAGAAAAATAACTGTAACATCTGAAGCCAGGACATAGTAGCAGTGACTGTTAACAGTTTGACCCATCTGTAGGTACCTGTGTGCTTCAACAGAAAATGATATGCCAGAGTATATATCACCTGTTGTACTTGTTTCATAGTTTAATGAACAGGTCTGACACAGTAAGTGACAGTGTCTTATTTTTATAGATTCTGCAAGTGGTTTTGCATAGTTCTATTCTGGATAGATGCAAAACTTTCTCTCTGGACTCATTAAAAGCAGGGCTGAATATTTTTCTCTCTGGTGAAAAAGAACAAAAAGGTGGTATTATGAAAAGAAGGGAGATATCACAAAGAAAGAAAAAAAAGGCTATTTTACAGAACATGTTAGATTAGATACTGAATACCCATAATGTGCCATAGTAGCTTCACAAGAAAGGAAATTCAGTTGTGTGTATGAAACTCCATGTCAGTACAAAACTTTCTCTAATATGATAGTGATCTTCAACTGACTATAGTACTCTGGTGAAGCAATAGTGTTACTTAAACCCTGAACAGTCAAAACTCTGGAGGTAACTGCAGAGGGCATCTCATGAAATAGAACTTGTAGGGGTGGGTTGACTCAAAGTTACATTCACTTGACTGAATTAAGAGACCCTACAAAATGCCCTGCAGTAAGAAACACTCCAGTCCCAGAAGCACATAAGTGAAACACAACTGCCCCTGTGCTCTGCCTGTGCTGGTGTAACCCCCTGAAGTGGCCCATTTTGCCTGCCCTCCAGCAGCACCACCTTGGGAAAGAAAGAATTAAATAGATGAACCTACTGGATTAAAGCCTTTTCACAGAATATTCAGCAAGAAGACCTAAACTAAAGCACATGCCCCCTGCCAAGCCTCTGCCCCAGCTGCAAGCTCCTGCTGCCAGGCTAATAGCTTAGGTGAGAAGCACGTGGGGCTTTGAATGAGCTCTGTTGCAGAAAGAGCCAAGCAAGGAGATGGACTGCCCCTTGGGCAGCATAAACTCAGCTGCATCATCACTGCTGGTGGCAGCTGGAACAAAATCTGATCCGTGCAAAGGCCATAGTTAACATTTTCACCATAGTCTAGCCTCTGCAGCTCCTGTTTGCAGAGGTAGCAACAAGGTGCAAGTTCTGTGCAAGGATGAAAACACTGCCTAGCAAGCACACATTACGTAGGGCCTCTCAGCTTATGTGTATTACACTGGGTACCCATGTTATTCTGTTAAAAAATAATGCTCAGGTAAAACTAATAATTTTATCTTTCTTAATAGAAATATGGTCAAAAGTACTATAAATACTATTTTCACAAAGCATGTAATTTTTGCTTTGTTGCTTCTTTCTCCTCCATAAAACTATCATAATAATAGTAATAATAAATAAAATAAAGAAGAAATAGGAAATAGTAAAATAAAATAATTTAAAACCAAATTAGCCTAACCAAAGCAAAACCTTGTTAGTGACAGAAATACTCGCAGACATGGCAAAATATGCAAATTTAATTTGCTTCATAGAAGGGGATGGTACTAGATGAGTGCTTAAATAGCTGACCCGCAGTGTATCTTGACTAAATAGCTGTTTGAAGATATGAGTACCTAGATGGAAGCAGTTGTCCTCAAGATGGCCTAAATACCTCATACTGTGTTCATTAAGGATATCACTCACAGCATTGTGTTAGGATTCATGGGGTTGTCTGCTCAATTTGATCATCTTTAGAAGCTCGCAAGATCATAGGCCAGATTCATCAAAGCAAGGTATAAAAGAGATTTTCCTTTGTACAGCTTGCATGTGGAGCTATTTTAAATTAAACAGTATTTTAATAAATGTAGTTTTCATTTTATTAATAGTTTTGCATTTTGTAGTGGATGGGTGGATGACTGCTAAAGCGAGTATATGAAAAGCTATGTACTTGTTTATAATTTTCAATTTTATACTGGAATTTTTCTGCTGTTATCTGGTAGAAAATGCTGTTAATTTGTGACTGTCTTTATATAATAATAACAGGGCCTCATAATACCAAGTTTTTTCTGTACATGACGTAATTTGCACAGGATGATAGACTTCTGTTTGGACTTTTAAATTAGTGAAAGAACAAGATTGCTCTAGTTAGAGCTAGTTTTAGGATTCTGTCATCTCAGTTTATGAAGACCTATGATTGTTGAGACTGAGGGAACAAAAATGTGAAGGAAAATCGTGACTGTCAAAGCTTTAATGGGGATACTGTACAAAGAATGAGATTTGGAGTTAAAGCATACTTGAAAATGTCAGGACCCAATAAAACCTAGGAGTGCCTGCACTGAAAAACAATCACTTCTTTTTTTGGAACCCATTATCTGGGTGACACGTAGAGTTTATTAGAAAAGATGATTTATTTGCACAAGAGACAGCTTTTCTGTGAAAGTAAATTATAGCGGTTGGAAGTTTTTTATTCAGCATTGATAGGCTACTTTTAAACACAGAATCGCTAGAAGAGTTTCCCTTGGCATTTGTAGTTCAGGTGTGTCCTTCTGCCATTTTCTCCAGAGACTAATTTGCCAGGTAAGCTATTTTTCTCTGTATTTAGTCTTCCTTGGATTACAGCATGTTTTGGGATTCCCTAACAGCAGTACATTAATCGAAATACTGACTTGGAGGACACAGTCCATGAAGGAGCTTTGGGGCATAACAACTGATATATGATTTATATGTAGGAAATGTGCTGATTTTTCCCTATTTGAGTAGAAATTCTAAGCATTGAAAATTCTACACAAAAAGCTGTCTTATCCTTCCCCTCCAAAAGAAATAGTTTTGGAAAAACTTATCAGAAAAATGACAGTTTTATGTTTTTGGGGTTTTTTTTTGTTTTCTCCAGCCTTAGAAGTGACATCAGGACTGATTTTAAACTTGAGATGGAGAATCAAGTTACAGTATTCCTCTTACAGGCACAGAAGATTAAAAAAATAAAGAATAATAAGGAAGTAATCTAAAATTTCTTTCAAACTTCTTAACATCATATTATTAGACATATATTTAGTAGTTGCAGACTATTCTCAGTTTTACTGGTGTTTAAATTACTGTCCAATATGTCAGTAATGTAGATGCCACATTAAAATCCCCTCTGAATGCTCAATTAACACATCCAATCTAGAAACTTTTCAGGCAAGTGCAACAAGTATCAAGAAGAAGCAATTAATTGCAAATGCTTTCAGACAAATTGTTAGCATTGAAGATATTTGTGTGTCAGTTGACATGACCTTTGAGGCGAATGCATATCCACATGCATCGCTTCTTCTGAACACACGTAAATTAGTCTGTTACAACTACCAGTTAAGTACATTTGTGCACAGAGATGTATCTAAGAATAAATGTCTTCTAGTATTTTAAAGAGAAAATGGCAGGATTCCATCAGATGAAAACATTCCTGATTCTTTATCTAATTGTGATAGACTGTTATTGTGTAAGAAAGACAGGAAAGCAAGATGCAAATTTGCCTAAGACATTTTGGTACTATCTATGTCTACTTCTTTCCAGAAGCAAGGAAAACTTAAACCACAATGAGAACTAGGCATGTAAATGGCATTAACACCTTCATTTAATGCTTATGTGCTCATAAGAACATATGAAAGGCCAAATTGAGATAAACCGAAGAGACGTCTACTCTGACAGACTTTCTCTGACTGAGATTACAGGTCGGTACCCATGGAAGAGTATGTGAAACAATATTTAAGTATCTAGGAACAAGTTGGGGAGGAGTGGGCAGGGGGGAGAAGACAAGAAAAAAAATACATAATAAATGTCATCATCTCCTTTGTCATTTGATAAACTAAAGGCAAGCAGAGGTTTTTAGTCTCTGGCAAGCATGACAGTTATGATAAACATCCTTTTTCAACCTGCTTAGACAGCTGGTGGTCTGAAATCAAAACCTTATTGTGAGAGTGCTACTTTAATGACTGCGTTCTTTCTAAGGTTTAAAAATACCAGATTTATAGTAAATGTCTTTATAATATAATGTCTTTAATGGAAGATCTCTCTCACCAATCAAGCTGTTTTCCTTAGAGTCCTTAGCTGACACTATTGGTACTAAGTTTAGAAACAATCTGTAATGTCATTAAAAATAATTCTTAGTATCAAAAATCATTATACCTCAAACATTAGTTTAACCATTTTTTTTTTAGTATGTGTATACAAGGCACTCAGTTCACTGCACTTTTAAAGTTCATCAGTTTACTGCCAAATAAATTCCATTTTAATATTCAGCTTACTGCTTTTAGTATCTAGCCTATGAATTAAGCACTGGGTTTATAGCTGCAACCTTTTAAAGGGGTAAATGTGCACTCCTATTCCCTTACTCACAATTTCTGCCATTTTTCTTTCTTGCATGAAGCAGAATTGCCTTCTATAAAGAGTTTTGCTAACATAACTTCCTTAGTGTCTGCAGTATTGCGTAGCATGATAAAGCCTCATTTACATAGATGAAGTAAATTTCCCTTCTTTATTTGCTTTCGAAGCCAGTGGGAGCTACGTCCACATACTTGATGACATTATTTAGTTATTAGACATTAAAGCAAAGAGTTGTGGGAAAAGTAACAAACACACTATGAAATTACGAGGCTTCTCAGAGAATTCACAGCAGCCATTTTCAGCAATTGAGAGATACTGGAGAGATTATTCTTCAGAGGCCATGGAAGATTTAGAGCTGGAGCATAAAGGGAATAGGTGAAAACTATTCTGTTCATCTCGGCCTCTGCCTAGGCAGGAATTCCCATGTTTTCTTCAAATACCAATGTAGTTCATCCGCACCCTTTTGCTGTTCACATCAAAGCTCATCAGAATGAGGCAGTTTAATGGCAGCACTTATGAGTGAGAGCTTGGAGCAATTATTTTCTGGCTATGAGTTGGTGACTGTGCAGTGCACAAGAGTATTAGGGTGTTTTGGTGAATGTATTTACCAAACACATTTTGTATTTACCAAATACATTTTACAACTTTCTGAGATCCACTGAGGTATTACAGTGAGGGTAGATTCCTCAGACACATGAGGACAAAAGCATAGGGAATCCCTTTTCTGGAAAGCTTAATTGAAAGCCCTATATGTTACTCCCAGAATGAAAACTTGGAGCTAACACAGGTACCACTAATACTAGACGAGTCACAGTACCTCAGTCTCCCACTGTATCAGATAAATCTCAGTCTGATTTTCTGTCAAATCTGGAGAAAACACCAAGCGATAAAAAGGAATAGGGAAAGCAGATCTTTAGCTTTCAGTTTCATAACAGGTTACGTAGGACTGAATTTGAAAGGAATAAGGTGGTGTTATACATGTGTGGTGGGGTCTGGGTAGGCTGTGTCTCAGTCACTCTCAGCCCGCCAGCTGCAGCATTAGTTTCTCTCGAACCTATTATTTTTTCTCCTGATCCCTCCTTCCCCATCTGTTAGGCACACAGGTATGAAGAACACCTGAGTTCAAAGAAATAAAACAAAGGCATATTGTGTGACTGGGAGGTATGTTTTACTGCTATTTGTTAGTACTTTTTGCTACTGTGTGGTACTATCTAATGTCTTCCCTTTTTCATAGTCAGAAACCACAAAATTAGTGAAAACAGGCCATGCAATTTTTTATCTCAGCACTGTTCTTCCTCAGATTAAATTGAATTTTAAGTCATAGGGGATGTGAATTTATGCTCTGATTGTGTACGAATTTTCTCTTACTTGGGTATGAAGTACCATAGCTGTATTTACCATGTGCCACAGTAAGCTTGACCAATGGTCAAAGTGTTAGGCTGCAGCAAAACAAAATGAGATATTCTTCTAAGGAAAGCAGTAGGTAAGTTCCAGTTTCTCACTTCAGCTGAAGTGTAATTCAGTTTTCTGTTAAACTTTTATAGCACTTTCAGTTTAGATAGAGCATCATGGACACCATCTAATGTTTCAATCAAGTTTTGAGTGACTTTCTCCATTCCCAACTCACTCTGAGCTATGCTGCCTCTCTAGTCTCTCTCATAAAGATTTTAATACAAAATGCTGACACAAGGAAAGTATTTGAAAGAGATTAATTGAGCATGAAAAAGAGTATAGCAACAGTTATAGATGGATCCTTCTGTAGCTACTGCTATTACAGTGATGTTAATAGATGTTGTGTGTATTCAAAGATCCTACCAGTAGACACTCTAGATTTTAATTTGTTTTTTGCTGTTTTCTACACACCTTGTGAAGTTGCTAGTACCATGGAGGCTGCTAGCTGTTCCTCTAGGAAAGGAAGATCTTGCAACTTGAATGAGAGGCAAAAAGAATAAAAGCTAAAAGACAGGTCAAAACATTCTAAGACAGGACAGAAGAGGAACCACACCCAGCACAGCACCTCAGAACTACAGGTAGAGACCACTATTGGTACAGAGAACCTCTACAGAGAGCGATGACAGACAAGCAAAGTGTTAAGGAGTATTTTCTGCATGTTGCTACTTAGAGGAAATGGTGCTTCAGAAATATAACTTCAGCTGTTATCTATGGTTCATCTAAGATGCTGAAAAGCATGTTTTTAAGACCAGATTGCAAAGGCCATAGGGGAGATAGACTAAATATGTAGTTCTGTGAGGAAGATGATGGGTTTGTGCCTTTTTCTTAGAATCATAGAATAGTTAGGGCTGGAA
>NW_009938635.1:0-17915 GCF_000696875.1 Nestor notabilis
AAATTCTGGTGTCCTCAAGATAAAAAGGACATGGAGCTGTTGGAGCAAGTCCAGAGGAGGGCCACGAGGATGATTAGAGGGCTGGAGCACCTCCCGTATGAAGACAGGCTGAGAAAGTTGGGGCTGTTCAGCCTGGAGAAGAGATGGCTGCGTGGAGACCTCATAGCAGCCTTCCAATATCTGAAGGGGGCCTATAAGGATGCTGGGGAGGGACTCTTCATTAGGGACTGTAGTGGTAGGACAAGGAGTAATGGGTTCAAACTTAAACAGGGGAAGTTTAGATTAGATATAAGAAGAAGTTCTTTACATGAGGGTGGGGAGGCACTGGAATGGTTTGCCCAAGGAAGTTGTGAATGCTCCATCCCTGGCAGTGTTCAAGGCCAGGTTGGACAGAGCCTTGGGTGACATAGTTTAGTGTGAGGTGTCCCTGCTCATGGCAGGGGGTTTGGAACTAGATGATCTTACGTTCCTTTCCAACCCAAACCATTTTATGATTCTATGATAATAGTTAAATCTTACACAATATTAATCATTGCCATCTTTTATACAAACTTGTTAGTTTTTAATACCCTAAATTAGCTATGTGTATGCAATATCAAGGAGCTGATGTTGTCTAGTTAGCATGGATGACTACCGTTGCTGATGGTCCTTTGCAACCAAGGTTGAAGTGATCAGACTTGAGAGTTCACCCATGAGAGATGTCAGGGCTGAAGTGGGGTTGTCTTCTACAATGTACCTTGCTTCCACCTTGTGTTTTTCTGCTATTGCCCTCTGCCTTCTCCCAGAAAGGAGTCTTCTCTGCTCCTGGTACTGTTTATCTTGTTTTTGATTTTGCCAGTCATTCTTGTGTATTTGGGAGGATTTCCTGACTACCTGCTGTCCCTTGAGCTTATCTTGTCCTATCAGTGAGTGCCAAATAGGCATCAGTTACAGTTAGGTGTTATTACTGTGATAATAAAAAAACACAGGGAAGGAAAAAGTCAGAGCTCAATCATTGTCTGAATATCTGGGTTCAGAAGAAAAGTCAAGAAAGTCACAAGGAGTATTAAGGACCTGTAGGAAGAAAGAAGTTTCCGACATACACTAAGGTTGCTTACCCCAATCTAAAGGAAAACTTGAAGTCCTGTCTCCTCAGCAAATCAGAGATGCCTTGGACACTCTGCATGGTATTCTGTAAAACATGAGATCTAATCCAAAGTCTGAGGTTTTATTTTGAAGGAGCATTGAAGCTCACTTCTATACCTAGCAAATTCTCAGTTAAGGACCATGGTCAACAAGCAGGAGAATGATTTCCCTAGAAACTCCAGATAATCTCATTTAAGACTTACGCAATGGTGACCTTCTTTTCTTACTAATTTGGAAATACTATAATATTGCAGATTCCTTGTTAGTTGCTCTTGATGTATACCAGTGTGTGTGCAACCAGCTGAAAATCCAGCACCATGTTTACATGGAACACAGAGCCTGTCTCCTATTCCTTGTTCTGCTCCAAGCTGACACAGCATCAGCTGTGTCTAAATGAGCCCACACAACAAAATGTTAATTTTCATCCCAGGTGCTGATGCATCAAGTTCCTGAACTCATGGGTATGAAAGCCAAGAAACGAAGTAGGACTGTTCTTTTAAAGGAGTTCATTTAAAGCACTTTTTGATGAGGTTAGGGCACTGGGGTGCTGTGTTCATAACTACGTGGTGTGCAGTGAGGCTAAATTAAGATTCTCATTCCTTTTAACTACTCACCCCTGTGAACAGTACAGATTGATACAGTTCCTATGTGTTTTATTTGCATCAAAGGCAATGCTTGTAATGTATCTAAGAATGTAAACCTTGGGCAGTTCTGACCTCTAAATTCTCTAAATTTCAATGAACAGTAGCTATAGTACTATTTTATTTCATGATGCAGTACTCATTTATCATTAATAATGATTATCTTGAACTTTATCCCTTTTTGATTTTATAGAGTTAACAGTTGAGGAAATCAGGATAGTACAGTGCAGGAAGTGTTGCTGGAACTCATGTAATGATTAGCCTGACAACATATCCTTCAGCATAATTCTTTTCCTTTTTTTCACACATCCGTGAGAGAAAGAAGTAGTAATATGAAAAGAATAATTTTGTGAAATGGAGCTTTAAATTAATTCTGTACTTTCTCTCTATAATTTCTAAGTGGGCTCTGAAAATTTCTCTTAAAACTCAGGGATAGTTCACGCTTTCTAACTTCGAATACTTAAACTTTACATACTCAGCCTAGCTTAGGGAGTAATCTGCCTCTTATTCTAAAACTCTCTTTAGAGAATGACAGGCTACTTTAAGGGGTGATTTAAAGCACAAACATAATTTTGAGTGATCTGAGGTTGCATACAGGAATACAGCTGTCTCATGGTATTTTGCCATGGCTTGCCTCAGAAAGGGAGCCACTTGCATGTACCAAAGCAAAGCCTGTGGCGGTGAGCAATGCTGGTATTGCTCTTGTCAATTAGAGCTCTGGACTGAAACTGTGCGACCTTCCACATGGCGATACCTTTATCTTCCCATTATGCATACAGGGAGCTTAGGAAAGCTACCAGGCTTGGCTGAAAATGCTAGGTGCTAAGTCTAAGTGGAAACACTAAGCCTAGCAGCCTGTCCTGCCTATAGGTTCACAGCTTTCATACATCCTTTCAGGAAGGTAGTTATGGGCTTTCATACAGACAAAAGCTTTCAGTCTATAACAAGTGGTATAGTTCTCCCTTTTAAATGTTGTTTTTGTTGGGTTTTTTTTTTTTTTCCCTTTTCATTCTTTTAGTTCTTTCCTTTGTGTTGTGAACTAAACTTGCAGCTGAGTACCAAGCAGCCACTCGCTTATGCCCCCTGCCCCGTTGGATAGGCAAGAGAATTGGATAAAGGTAAAACCCACAGGTTAAGGTAAGGACAGTTTAATAGTTTAAGTGAAGATAACAATAGCAATAGCAATAACAATAATGAAAAATAAAAAAAAACCCAAGAAAGACAAGCTATGCACACAATTGCTCACCACCTGCTGACTGATACCCAGCCAGTCCATGAGCAGCAGTTAGTGGCTCCCCCCAGTTTACATATGGATCATGACGTCCTGAGGCATAGAATACCACTTTAGCTAGTTTGGTTCAGGTGTCCTGTCCACTCCCTCCCAGCTTCTTGTGCCTCTCCTCACTGACAGAGCTTGAGAGGCTGAAAAGTCCTTGATCAGGGTAAGCATTACTTAGCAACAATTAAAACATCAGTGTTATCAGCATTGTTCTCACACTAAATCCAAAACACAACACTGCACCAGCTACTAAGAAGAAAATAATCTATGGCAGCCGAAACCAAGATACTCTGCTTGTTTTATTCTGGTAACATTTTTTAGACTTACAGCCAGAAATTTCAAATCTGTTACCTAAATTTCATGAATTGAAGTTTCTATTTGTTTCTGTTTAAATATTCAACTTGCATTTACATGTGTAAATGCCTCTTCATATACTATCAGCATATTTTTAAAAATTACTAGTGATTTGCATGGTGACAATCTACCCTCTTAGTGCCAGTAGCTGGGTGAAGAACAGTGGAATTAGACTTGAATTATTCTGATGCTTGGTTTTGCTTCTGTAGGTTTTTTTACAGGTTCATTTTTAGACTATTTATAAGCAAAAAGACACATGAAGGAAGAGCTTGAGTAGATGAAGACCATAAGCCCTCACAATTCATATTGTACCAGCTATTAAAAATATCTCCACGCCTTCTAGGCTTCAAAAAATGGTTATTAAGTAAAAAATGCAGACTAGACATGATCTTTCTTGCAGTGCACACAGAATTTTCAAGATACCTGTTAACTGGGAAATTCCAGAGCTGTGACAAAAGGATTTGAAGAAAGTAAGACACAAGTAATATTAATTCATAGAAATGATTTCCAACAGAAATCTATTGCAGAATTCCTAGCCAGCTCCATTCAAGAAATACCATCAGAAGCAGGCCTATCTGCTGGGACTGTCTCCCCCAACCCTCACCAGTCAGAGAGTGGTTAATTTTAAAAGTTTTCTTATAATCTGAATGTTGTAATAGAAAATAGTCCTAAAAAAAAAAAAAAAAAAAATCTTATTTAATACTTTACTATTGTAAAACAATTCTTCCCTACAAGGGTGGCAAGACACTTGCACAGGTTGCCCAGAGAAGCTGTGGCTACCCCATCCCTGGCAGTGTTCAAGGCCAGGCTGGACAGGGCTTTGAGCAACCTGGTCTGGTGGAACGTGTTCCTGCCCATGGCAAGGGGGTAGATGATCTCTTGAGGTCCCTTCCAACCCAAAGTATTTTATGATTCTATGATTTTGAGTCTTAAACTGGAAATGAAAAATGAGCTTGTTGTTGTGTAAAAGCTTAAGAGTGTTACTCCAGGTGAATGATGAGCAGAAAAGTCCCCAAATTTTCCAATCTTAACAACTTTTTTTGGACTACATGAGGGAGGATTCTGCGCAAAGCATTAAGTATTTGGTCAGAAAACATAAACATAACTCCTATTTTCATTTGAAGAAAAGGACAGATGTTTTACTCCTGCTATAAATAAGTGATTCAAATCAAGCTGAATGTTTTTTTTTTAACAAATAATATAACAAAAACATATAACAATGAATAAAATAATTTAGGAATTCTGTTTGGTTTTAATTTAAGACTGGTGCAGGTTATCTGCAAAATCTTATAGAATTAAATGTTTTCCGATGCATTAAAGACTCTGTGTTTGCACACTGTACATTGCATTTGCTTGGTAGGAAATCCCTGAAGAATTTGCAATAGCTAGGTTACTAACTTGGAAGATTATTTTAAAATATCATTTGGACTCATTGTTTCAAAGGTACAGTATGAAAAGTTAAACTGGTTATTAAACAATTCCATACAATGAACTTGACTTGAAAAATGTCCTCGAAGTTTCAACGGAACTGTGAGGATACTACAGCACAATTCAGGATGATTTATTAGGATCACCAGTTCTAAAGCTTATGGGCAGAAAGATAAAAACTTCAGCACTGACACCTTGAAAGCCTTCTGAGACAATTAGCCCTGCAGAAGTTGCAAAAAGAAGCATGGGTCAGGAAAATGCTTTGATGAGAATGCTGCCCTGTCATCTTCTTTTGAAGACAGAAAAGATGTGAGCTTTGAAAATAAATGTGCTGGAACCTCCACTGTTTCCTGTACTTTTAGGTTACATGCTGTATCCTTGCTAACTATAGTGGAAGAAAGGGGGCACTTTTGTAGAAGGAAGTGGAAACAGCTGAACACAACCAGAACGACATTGTCTCTCTTTTTCTTGAGGTCAGAGAGAATGCTTTGGCAAAGTTAGCAAACTGCCCCTCTGTTTGTTGGGAACAGAAGATCCAGGAAGTGCCAGCAAAGTTCTGTGTGGGAAATGTACAGTCAGGTGCAAGAGGAATTTGGTAGAGAATAAAATATGGGGATATAAGAAAGCCATAGTGTTTCAGTGGAAAGCCATAGTGTTTCAGAGGTAGTAAGTGATGACAAATTTCTTAACAGATGGAACAGAAAATTCTTACGAAAACCAAGAATAGTTGGAGTACTTTACCTGGACATCATTCATTTACTCCTATTTTTTAAAAACGCTGTGTTCATTTTTACATCTTCTCTGTCTTGGTTGCAGATCCATTAAAAACCAAACCAAACCAAACACCCACAATGCAGTAGCTATCATAGCAAAAAGATGATGATGTCTTCCATACATGACTTATCTTGGAATTAGGTCCAGAAAAAAAAAGAGGCTTTGCCTTGTGAAATGTTTATAGGATAAGTTAGCAGAAAAAGAGTAGGAAGAATCTCTCTGTAGTGTGGGACTTCTAACATCACCATTCATGCTCTGCAGACTATTAACGATGTGATAGAAATTATACTATGACCTGTGAATGATGGTTTTTTTATCTCAGGGCAAAAGTTTATGCTTCTAAGTGTAAGTGGTCTGATTTTCAGATACATTTAGCATGTGTGCTGTGCACCAAAATCAGTGGTAATTGCTAAATTCTGCTCAGAGAAACCAATGGAAGCTGTGGATGGATGCTCAGTATGTTAAAAAACAGGTCACTTTTTCAAGGAGACTTACATACTGGTGTGGGCCTTGATTTCAGATACCCAGGTTTCAAAATATTGAGTTTAATACAGATTTATGAAACAACTCAGACAGTGAATAATTTATCTCTATGCTTCTTACTGCTTTTTGTTGTTGCTGTTAAGGGAAAGCAGTGCCAGCTGTCTCTCTAAGCAGATAAGATTATGATGAGCTGTAGTAGTTTAGTAAACTCTCACTCATTTTATAACATACAATAAAGTATGTATGGCAATATTTTATAGGATTGTTACAGGTCAAGGATCATCATTAAAATTGACAGAAGGCAAGGAACCGAATTCTTCTGTTAATTGCACATATGCAAGCTTGCAAGAGACAGTGATGTTTTAAGGATACAGTTAAGATGAAAATGTGTCTATCTATCTATAAATGCATTTTAGGGAGATTAAGAGCAAAAGGTATCTGTTTTGTATATAATCGGTTGCAGGTGGTTTTAAAAAAGCTCAGAGCTTCTGGTGTCTCTGATGAAAGGCCTTTAGACACAGACTTACTCTAGTTTATCATATATTTTTTCTTATATTATTTTGGCTAAATTATAAATCACAGGCCTGATAATAAAAATAAAAAAGGTTAAATTAGGTGTATATAATGTAAAAAGTGACTTGTTATTTAAACAGCCTTAGTTCTGAACATGTATTTTGAACCTGATAGATATCTTGAAAGATATTAAGATGCACACTTAAACAGATGTTTAGTAATCATTATCGATAGGTAAGCTTTCCACCTCCCATTCCTCAGGCTTTGCACCAATAACACTGCAGCAATTTCACACAGTTCTGGCTGAACTTGGGATTTGACTGAACACAAAGGAGGGTGAGACCAGTATTACTGACAGGTAAGAAATGGAGAGGCAAAATTCTCTTGCAAGTGTCTGTACAAGACGGCTGGCATCCACTGGGAGTTCTGCCTTGAGTCCTGACACTTGCCATGCTCTCGAGTTAACCAGGTAGAAAATACCTTGAGTGTCAATATATGTCTGGTTTAGAGACTAGCAATTCAGGGACGCTGAGGGAATAGAGGCTTACTGAAAGTGCAGGGAGAGCAAAGTCTGAATACACATCATCATAAGAAATACAGGACAGAGTGCTAGCCATTGAAGTCCCCATTTCTGATTTATCCAATGCAGAACCACACATGTAAGGGTTTAGTGGATTTTGGGGTATGTTAATCCCATTGTGTGCAAAGAGGTAATGATAAGAACCATAGGGAATTGTATCCATTAAAATACTAACATAAATTAGAATAAAATAGTAACCATGAAATAAAATATTTACACTGTTACAATGTCTCCTGTCACAACTTCCCTCTCCTGACAGCATTGTGAGCTGTCTCTTGCACAGATTCCATGGCTCAGCCTCATAGTAGAGAATAAATCAAAACCTATATATATTTCAAATACCACTAGTTTAGTTGCATAAGACCTTCAGTCACTCAGGTAATCACAGGTGGGGGAACCTCTTCCATTGGAAACCTGCAGCAGTACTGCAGCAGAAGGCTCTGCCTGCTGAAAACTGTCTCATCACAGAGAAGTAAGGTGGAGTGTGAAATATCATAAATCTCACTCAGGTGTCACAGTACAAGGACAGAGTTCTGAATAACTAAAGCTGTTAAATCATGACACAACTTAATTGTGAACTTCTTCTTGAAAGTTAAGGAAAAAAGAATTAAGTCTTGGGGAGAACTCCACTATGTTATGTGCTGAAATCCCTCAGTTGTCTTTTATAAGCAATGGGAGCATAAGAGACCCCAAAGAGCATTTCTGATTCCAAAAAAAGATTTCTGTCCAGAATCATGCTTCAGGCTGTTTCTTCCTGATGAATTAAGTAAAGTAGCCTCAACTCAGGTACCCGCAGTAGAGAAGTTCATGTGACTTCCTCTCTAACAGATTAGGTCTTCAGGCTGAGATAGTAATCTCCTCTCTCTCAAATCAATAAGTCTGCTGGATTTGCTCCAATATGTCCTTCAATTTCTTGTAATGGGGACTCCCCAGATTGGATACAATTCTCCAGCTGTGGTTTCACAAGTACCAAAAAGTGCTTCCCTGGATCTGTTGTCTGCACTTTTATAGCCAGGATATCAATGGCTTTTGTGGAAGTTGCTGATGCCTGTTCATATGTAGCCTGTTCCCCAACATCCTACCTAAAACTAAACCATATGACTAAGAGCTTTATCCAGATGATCCTTGAAGTCTGACAGGCTTGGTGCTGTGACTGCTCCCTGGGGTGCCTGTTCCAGTGTCTGACCATCCTCTCAGTGAAGAACCTTTTCCAAATGTCCAATCTGAACTTCCTCTGATGCAGCTTCATCCCATTTCCTTGTGTCCTGACACTGGTCATCAGGGACGAGAGATCAGCATCTCTCCCTCTGCTGCCATCCTTGAGGAAGCTGTAGACTGCAATGAGGTCACCCCTCAGCCTTCCCTTCTGAACTTACCAAGTGACCTCAGCTGCTCCTTGTAAGTCTTGCCCTTGAGGCCTGTTTCCATCTTGGGTGCCCTCCCCTGGACACATTATGATAGTTTTATGTCCTTTTTATACTGAGGTGTCCAAAACTGCACACAGTACTCGAGGTGGGGCTGCACCAGTGCAATGTAGAGTTAGACAGTCACCACCCTCGACCCACTAGCTATGCTGTGATTGATATCCCCTATGAAATGGTTAGCCCTTTTGGCTGCCAGGAAACACTGGAGTCATATTTAACTTGCCACTAACCCAAGCCCCCTGATTTCTTTCCACAGGGCTGCTCTCAAGACTCTCATGCTCCAATTTGTATAATAATCAGGATTATCTTGCCCCAGCTGGAGAATTCCACACTTGCTCTTGCTGAATTTCATACAGTTGGTGATTACCCTGTTCTCTAGCCTATCCAGATGTCTCTGTAAGGCCTCTTCACCTTCAAAGGAGTCCACAGCTACTTGTTTAGTACCATTCCTAAACAATGTACAGTCAACTCCTGAATCCAGATAGTTTATAAAATTCTTAAAAGTTTTGCTGACTTTCACAAGATTCCCATCAGCCTGTTTCTCCAGCTTGTCAAGGTCCCTCTGATTAGCAATATGTTGACTGTATCTCCACATTTGCTGTCACCTGCAGACTTGCAGAGGGTATGCTGCTATTCATGTTATTAATGGAGGCACTAAACACTGCTGGTCCTGGTACTCATCCCTGATGGATGTCACTATTAGCAGGCTGCCAGCTGGGCTTTGCACCACTGATCACAATTCTTGAAGCCCAGCAGTCCAGTCAATTTCCCACCCGCATTATTATTCTCTCATCTAGCCCATATCTTACCAATCTAGTGATACAGAGACTATGAGGACTGGGTCAAAGACCTTGTTAAATTCAAGGTATGTGGCATCACCTGTCCTCTTCATTATCTACAGTACCAGCCACCTCATCACAGAAAACAATCAGGTTGATCAGGCATGATTTGCCCTTGGTAAATTTATTTTGACTGATTTTAGCCACCATATCTTTCATAGGACCAGAAAAGTTTTCTAAGAGGATTTGATCCATCATCTTCCCAGGGGCTGAAGTGAGTCTGACTGGCCTGGATGGTTATCAATGAAAAATGAAGCAAAAAAGCAATTGAGGTTTTTCCCTGTTACCTGTCTGTCCTGGTTTCAGCTAGGATAGAGTTAATTTTCTTCTTCATAGCTGGTACAGTGCAGTGTTTTGGATTTGGCACGAAAATAATGCTGATAATACACTGATGTTTTAGCTGTTGCTAGGTAGTGCTTACCCTAAGTAGTGCAATCTTTCTTGTTACCTTTTTCTTTCTTTTTTTTTTTTCCCCTAAAGATATTCTCTCCACACTTTCTACAGAATAATCAGACCCTGAATCTCTTTTGCCCCATGTGCTATTCCCAGAGGAGAAACATCAAGACAGACAATGACCATATAGCTGATTTGCTATAGGATATAATGAATCCCACCTAAGGATGTCTGGGATACTCTCACCACCAAGAGGTCCTTAGGTGGTGAACAATGATTACAGCAGGATCTCTGCAGCCTACCTATCTTCTGTCTTCAGCAGAAACTGGCATAAGCTGGGAGCAATAACCATCAGTGCAATGAACTAACTGGTACATTTGAAAATCAAAACAAATCAGGGGTTGGAGTTTAACCAGCTGTAGTAGAATTCTATAAAGGTAGTTATTTTTGTCCTAGGAGCTATGCTGAAAACATTCATGAACTTCATAAAATCCTTTAGTATCAACAAGAATAAACTTCTGTAAATAGAAGTTTTAACTGCTGTATCAGATGCAAGTATTCTTTCTGCAAAGTTGTCTTTCAAATAGTAACCTTTTGCTCAGAGTTTATTGGGTAATAAATTCCAAGCATTATATTTACAGAGTTATATACACAGCCAGAACTATGCTTTGCAATTTCTGTAGTTACATCTGCATCAGCCATGTGGGTGATGCAGGATCCATGTCATGTAGCTGGCAATGACTCATGTCCCTACGCCTCAAGGCTGGCCCTACCCAGGATTTGCTTCTTGCATTCACAGCTGCTTGACCTTAGCCCTTACTGTCTTACAACATCAACATCATCATCTTTATATGATTTTTCAGTTCAATGTGGCTGAAATAATGCAAATGGCTGTGTTGCAGACTGTTAGGATAGTGATTTTACAGCATGCAAAGGAATATCTGTGTTTCACAAGCACATGGGAAGTGATAGGTGAAAACAGTTCTATCAGCTGAGTGACAGTGGATGAGAAGGTGTGAAATTAGTGTGGAAATGTAGTTCCTTAATGTTAAATACATTTTTTTTCTTCTGAAATTGAACTTTGCTTTAATTAGCAAAAATTACTGGAGCCTTCTATTTTCCACCTGACTCCAGCTCTAGTTTCATTTTAAATGCAATTTTATGAAATCCTTTTACAGCTTTTACTAGTGATGATAGTTTTCAAATGCCAACAGCTGCTTGACGTTTAATGTGCTTTCTGATGTCTTTAACCTTAGAGGTTGTCAGGTTAGATGTTTATTCCCTAAAAAGGGAAAAAAGAAAAGGACAATTTGCCTGGCTGATATTAAGAGTATATTCTGAGACTGCTCTAGCGAGGTTTGCATTAAGGCATGATCCAGCATTACCCAGGGAATTGCAAGGGTACTATTAGCCATTACTTTTAGATTATTACTAGAGCATGAATCTTTGAAAAATATTATTAGTTTTCAGAAATTGAAGCAATGTTCCATAAAAGTACTGCCTTATCCACTGCACAGCTCAAAGACACAAAAATCTTCAGGGTTTGCTGAAAACAGCAAACTTTTCTCTCTTTACAGCACTTTGGGAAAAGTGGCTGCACATAACCATAGTGATACTAGTAACATGTTGATGTAGTTCAGGAAGACTGGAAAAGGCTGTAAACCTTTTTCAGTAGTACATACTTTCCACCTGGAAGCTGTGTAAGGCCTGTTTATTTAAGTATGTACAAGTATCTCTGATTGGGGAGTTAGTGCCCCTAAAGATTTGGTTATGGTTTTTCTTTTAGTTTCCTTGATGAGTATTTTATTGTAATGTACTTTTAAATAAAGTATTTCTACAGTATTAAGAAACCCACCAGTGCTGACTGAGCCGTGCTTTTCTGTTAGGAAGGCAGAATGTTGTTTAACAAGCATTCACTCCAGATCTGTGGGAATGTCCCACGAGGACCTTGCAAAGCAATGGGAACAGATAATTTAGGTTCTGTTTTATTTTTAATTTCTTCACAGAAAGTTGAAACCATCCAAATACATTGTTGACAGAAAGGGATTTCCAGAAGATGCTTGCCTTTGATCTCCTGCCATACTGTGCTATGGAAGTTATCAAGTATACTCAGAGCTGCTAGAGCAAAATTTGCCCTCTAAATGCTCTTATCCATCAGAGCTGTGTCCCCTATCTCTAACAGCTGTCACAGTTTTCTCACAGAGTTATCTCCATCTGAAGGGGAACAGGTGTTATTTCTAGCACTCCTTCGCGGCCTGGAATCAGCAGTCTCTCACTGTCACTGCAGGACCATGGCAGTGCTCCAAGATATGCGTTTCCCACAAACACCGGATGGCGGGGATGTAGGGATTAACAAGAGGGCCCACACCTCATTTTCTGATATAAAACTGTAGCACTCAGGTGCTTTCTTTCACTTACCTCTATTCTTTTACCTCTAGTTATATTAGAGGAATATTAGAGTTTAAATGACTATCATTCCAAGGGCAGTACATCCAATTTTCACTTGTTTTGGGCATAAACTCTGGTCTTATGAAAATCATGTTTTTAGCTACATGAAGAAAATGCTTCCTTTTCAACACCATTTTCAAATACGCCAAACAGATGGATCTCTCCATGTTTCATGACTGTCACCACCTGAAGTATCTTCAGTGTTCGAATTTGACACATGCAAGGGCACTGCTCTCTACTTTAACACGTCTTCCATATCTTGAAGATATTTAGGGATGAAACACCAGTTCTGAGCAGTTCCTTTGGCTAAGGTAGCCCTATAGTGTAGTCACTGTAAGATCGAGAAAAAAATTCAATCACTATTATGGAGAATACCATGCTTAAAGTCAGTTATGCATCTGTATTTCCTGCTTGTCCATTTATGAAAAGTGACTGTCAAAAAGGAAGAACCATCTCTGTTTCACATCTCTTACTCAGTTGAATAGATCAGAGCACCAGGCAGGTTCATGACCCCTTTCTGTTAGCCAGAGCAAAATCACGTAGGAGGACCTGATTCTTCCCCAGATAGCTCTAGAGAGCTACAGATAACTTAGCTTGCCTGTCTAAAGTTCCCATTTATCTATTTTTGATGATGATCTTTTTCAGGTAAAAGCATAATTTAGCCTGAAAGAGAAACTTCTAGACAATCTGAAACAATCAATATTGGACTCATGAGCCTAAGAAACCACAGTTTTTTACTTTCAGATTGTTTCTTTACCTCCTACTTGTGCGCCAAACTGTGGCTTGCTAATTTTGGAGATTCTTAATGAATGAGGGACATTTATCAAAAGATCTTGAGCAGTGTAAATAGTACTTTCTATACCTAATTATTTCAGCAATTGTTTTTTTAAAGATTACAAAGTAAGATTTTTGAAAAATGAAAGATGAGTCGTAAAATGACCTCAGTTTTAATATAATATAGTTAAATTTGCCAAATTATTTTCAAAGAAGCTTACGCTGCTGGCTTTCCACACTGAAGTCAATTAGAGCCTTAATGGTATCTTAAATGGTAACATTCAGTACTCTAAGTCAGAAAAAGAATTAGTATGGAAGTGATTCATAAATTCAATATGTAAATTTGAGATCCCCTGCAGTGACATACTCTTACATACAAAACCTTAGAAAAGAAGGCAGAATCTTTATAAGTCATCATTATGATTTTGAGTTGCAGAAAACAAAAGCACTAAGCCTATTTGGAATGCTTATTATTTATTTCTTTTCCTCCAGTGACTTTTGTTCCTCTGTTGATTTCATGAACAGCTAAAGGAAACGCTAAAGGAAACAACTATTTCAGCTATTGTGCAGAAGATAAATGACAGCAGTATTACCATCTCCTCTCTTTAGCTATATTTAAAAAGTAGAGTATATTGACAGCCAATTGCGTAACTCTGAAGATTAAATGTAGGCTGGTCTTTGTGTCCATGAGTCTTATTTCCACATTCCAGCAACTTCGGGTACATTCCTTTCTCCACTGAATTGCAGCTTGCTAGCTTATGTTGACCTGCCACTTCCTTCTCTGCTCCAGAAGCTGTTGTTGTGAATCCCTCTCTCTGCTGCCTTTCTCTTCCTCTGTGTCATATGTGGAGTTCAGGCAGTGACCTTTGAATGCTCAGCTTTCTGAGCTGGGCATCGTTTGTGGGTGTAGTCCTAAATGACTTGCCTGGTTATCCCAGGAAATATTTGACTAAACAGTAGATTGAACCCAGCTCCAAAACTGTCCTTCAAACCCTTCTCCTAAAGTCTACTTGTCTTTGCACAAAATATCCAGGCAGACCGCATTGCCACATCGGCCTTTTTTCAAAGAAGCTTGGGATGGTTGCGACTGTACATACACCAACTAGAGATATACATTTCTATTTGAAATGTTGTGCATTAGGTTGAGTACTACAATGGCCCACCTAAACAAGTAATCGATATCTGAAGCTTCCTGTAATTGGACATTCTACTGATAGTAAGGATTTAAAGTGATGATATGGACAATACAATAAAACATGATGAAAGGTAATGAAATCCTGCACTTTGTTTTAACAGATTTACTCACTTTCTTTTAATGTCTTCAACAGGACTAGAAACTCAAGCTGCCCAGTCTACTGTTTATAGGTTGTGATATCACCCAAACGTGACACGTCTTTCAAAGAGACAGAAGAATACTGCCTCAGCCTTAAAACATGTTACTGATTTTATGAAGTGGAGAAAACCCATTTTGATATGGTGCTTTCATAGCTTATGTTGAGGAATGCAACAGTTAAGTAAAAGTGATTATTAGGGGAGCAAGTAGTAAAGCAGCTCATTTCAAATTAGTTTCTTTTACAGCTTGCAGTAATGTCATCAACTTGTAATCTGCCTTCTAATGTCAATGTATTTGGTGGGAGAAGGAACACTTTCCAGACCAGAGGGGCTCAAACAGTTTCTTGTTTCTCCCAGAAAACACATATCTTCTCAGCCCTTTAATCCATTTCTCCTTTCCTGTATCTCATTCATTTAAATCAATGGGGAAAAATGATTCATTTCTATTCATTGTTTCTTTGTATTATCTGAAAAGGGTGGCTCTTAGGAGAGAAAAGTGCTCCTTTAGAAATCCTAGTGTTGAAGTGATTTAATTTCAGCTCTCATGATTAAGGATGTACAGTTCTAAATTTGAGGGTAAATGAGGTTGGCATTCTAGAAAAACTCAATACAAACCAACACAGGTCCAATTATTTTCTTATTCCTATCCTAGAGAAGAACACCTGGGTTACAAAATAGAAAATAGTGGTGGAGGTTCCCTGCATATCCCAGCAAAAACTAAGAGATAAGCTAAGAAAGAGAGACATTCTGGTCTCAGTCATGACAATGCTAAAGATGGATTTACAAGAAGGATTTAATTCCACCACCATTTTTTAGCCCTTGATCTTTTGAGTTCCTATAATGGAGAACATCTGTACAATGCCCACCTTAGCTCTACAGTGTGACCTTACCCAAACTTTAGCACACTCCCATCAACTTGTAATGGAGATATCAGGAAAAGGAGTACCACTGGAAACCCCGGTTCTCCTCATTTGGTAATTCATTTGATCCTTAAGTGAACAAACTGCAAAAAAATTACCAGATAACAAAAGTAACAAGTAACACTGGACAGAATCTCTTCCTAGAAGACTTCATTGCATTTCTCTCTCTTCCTGGACTATCTGGGGTGTTACAATCTTGTTTTAAGAAAACCAGTTCCCCTGGGACTAAAAATCTGAATATAGCTTATGTACCAGAACTGGGAAAATTTTACCCACCCCATGTGAATTTTCAGTGACATCTAATAGATGAATATATTTTATGTGTGTGTATATATATCTGAATATTATGTACACACATATGGCGATATCTAATTAATGTGAAGAAAAAATCCTCTTTAGAAAAGATGTTAAGCCATATAAAGGTGTGATATATATATCAAGAGCCAAGTTAGAGACGACTTTGCCATTTAAATTGCCAAGTTAAATATGACACAATTGAAGCAAACCTGTCCCTCCAGGCATTCATAAGCCTACACTTGGGAGCTGTTCGAGGCTAACTTAGCACCAATTGTATCTTATTTAACTTGGCCATTTAAAAGGCTAACCTTTTAGCAACTTGGCTCACACTGACTGTATCACACCTCTACATGATTGACCTTCCCTTCTCAACTTTCCCTCATTTGGTGGATGCAAAATAATTTTGAGCAAATCTGATTTACGTTATTTTGGCCAATTAGCGTGAAAGACAAAAACAAAATCTCTGAAAGACAGGTCTGAGAACATAAAATATAATTGGATGGAAATGGACCTGTTCAAATTCTTTTTGCCTTAGCTCAGCGTTTGAGCATTAAGTGCTAGCTGCCTGGTTTTGCTGACCGTCTGTGCCACCCTACAAGGAGTTCTCCTCAAAGCCTTATAGTTGAACCTCCTGTGCTCTTGTGCAGGGCTCACATACCACACTAGAAGCCATTTTTTCCCTGCTCTGTGAGAGGATCTGGGTTGGATGTAATTAAAATGGGAAATGGAAAGCGTAGCTTGTGCATTACTGAAGACTTCTGCTGTCATACGTCATGCATGCGTATGTCATAGGTCATGCATGTGCTAGAGCCAGATGATACTGTTAAAAGTGCAGAGAGATTCAGGTCTTGCTTCTGGTAAATACATGCCTGAAAGAGACTAAATTAGTGCATGGGTGTCCTGTGGTAAAGTGTCAGTTGTGACTATCACAATGAAGAAAGAAGAATCCAGTAAAGAAAGGAATTTGTTTTAACATCAAAATGCCGTTGACATGTATGGCACAGCAAACTGAACTTCTTCTGATCTCAGATTATGCATATTTAAAGACACTCCCAGGTAGACTTCTATCATTTGAGTCAGCAAAATCAGGATCAATGGCAATGCAATCAGATAGAAATATTGTGTTGCAATCTTTGTAGATTATTACCTATGATAATTAAATGCTTAGAAGTAACAGTAATGACAGCAGTATAAAGGCTTGGACCTTAGATAGAAAGAACACAAAATTACTTCCCTGAGGTGCATATGTCATCATATACAATGGGCTCATATCATCATATGATCTAGCATTAAATTCTAGATTATGCAATAAAACCTCTTCATTCAAGGTGATGTGTGGATGGAGCTGTGAGGGGAGCAACAGAAAAGGGGTCATATATGGCGCCCAGGAGCACTGGGGTGGATGAAGATGGATTTATGGATTTAGTGGTGGAATGAGAAGGGAATGAGTGTGTCATCCATCGTCTTGGTGGTAGTAACTGTGTAACACACACAGTGCACAGCACCCATTATGCTGTTCTGCCAGCACCTAGCCCTCCAATAACACCAGTTGCACATGGACGAGTGGAAAAAGAAATGTGAAAAAGATTTGCTAGCCTGGAGACGCAATTTAGAATAAATTGAAGTGATGCTTCATATTCCTGTCTTCTCCAAGCCTCTCGTATTAATTTAGGCCTTGACTACATGTGACTTGTCCTGCTGTGAAGTGAGAGATGGGCCTAAGGTCTCAAGGGCTATCATTGCTTCTTAAACACGTTGTGTGGAATTTGTGGTAAAATTTCATTCCTTTTTTCCATCTAAAAAGTTTATAATGACTAGTTACAGTTCAAAACATTATTAAAATTAATGAGTAATATAATACGAAAAAAATACTTAATAATACTCTTGTCCTAATTGACCTCTATCTCCTCTTATCCTCTTTTGTTTTCTTCCCTGAAATCAGGCAAAGTATTTGCTGGCTGACAACTTGTAAGAGCATAGGACTGGAAGTGACTATCATTTGATTAACACCTGCCTTGCATTGTAAAAAGAGGTGTTTTATGGAGCTCTTTCAAAACATCAACCTGAAATGTCACTATGCTTTATTACACAGATCATACACCACAGCCAGTGAGCAGAAAAGATGGGAAAACTAATGGTGTAAGTCCCTGTAATAAAGGAAATATATTTAATTAAACACTGGGCTACAACATAGCATAAAAAAGTCCAGCAGTTCCTTCCAATTTTACCTGGGGAGGAGAAAGAAATATCCCTCCTGTCACCAAATCTTTGAACATGAGGTACCAAAAAGATGAGTAAGATCAATACCAGC
>NW_009938635.1:17946-30140 GCF_000696875.1 Nestor notabilis
GAATTAACAAGGTACAGCTCTACATCAGGTTTCTAGCTATTACGAATCTCCACTGATGAGGAGGTACGTGAAAAAAGTTGCAGAAGAAATAATTTATACAACTATTACTAGATCAGTTGAAGATGAATTGCCGAGAGTGATAGAAAATATTGCACTTCTTGAACTAAATAGAATACAAACCTCGTAACTGGTCAAATGAGGATGTCTACCACGCAAACTTTTACGCACAAGCCTAGACTCATGTCTCTGGTCAGTGGGAAGAAATAAGAATCCTATTATTCTCAGCTTCAAGATGCTTATAATAGATCAGATGATAAACTCTGTTTTGATAGTTGTCATGTTTCTCCCTTGATTAAAAGGGGAAGTCTAAGGAAACTAGGCAAAATATCAACCATTAAAGTTAGGAAAAATAAATCTCAGTCTAAGTAAACAGGTTGCACCTTTTTCAGAAGTATAACAATGAAGATTTATTCTTACCTTTGCCCTGTGCCAGAGTATTGGAACGTATTAATAAAACCACAAACACAATTACAGAGAAAATTCAGAAAATTGGAAAATACAAACAGAAATATTAATTGAAACAAACAGATTCTACATTCTAATTTTCTCTGAGATGTATTTACATTATAACAACTTTAGTCATCATCATCTTCCCTCTTCCATAGAGTCTTTTCTGGGAGTCACACCCCATAATCCAAATAAACAAGAGTGGTTTTAGGGCATCATTATGTAAAAATTAGTTTTGAAAAAAGTAATGTCTGAAGCTTTCCTCATCAGTTTAGTAAAGCTACCTAAATTATAAATAACCTCTGGCTGCGTCTGTTTTTCTGTAAAAATGCAGATAAAGATAGAGGGTGGAGACACTCTTTATTAGAATTATTTACTGAAGCTGCAGCAGTTAGAAGTGTGACCCTGGAGTCCTTTCTGCCTTAAGAGACTGAAAGCCCAAACACCAGACAGGTTTGAAACAGTCTTTATTGTGGGATGAAATGAAAGAACATTTACAGCGGTGGAAAAGTGACACAAAATCCAACTGACTAAAGTACGAGAGTGAATACAGTATGCTCAGCTTTGGGAAAAATACACTGAATTTTGTGCAAATGTGCTCTTTCTTTTCAAGACTGACCAAGAATGAATTCACTTTTTAATACCAAACATTGCTTTCTGCCTTTGAAGACATGAGGCCTATGAAGGTGATTTGCACAGCTCTCTGTGACATGCGAAAAGAATGATGAGAAGGCTGGATGGCCACATGTCGCGAGGATGTAGAGTGAGTGCAGAGGTGAGGGGAGGTATCCCTTGTATGGACAGGACCTGTTTTTATAATAAATATTAGTTTTGACTCTGATGTTACAGAACATCACAGAGGGTGACTTCCACCTGTGAACTGAATGGGAAAGGATTCAGCAGCTCTGGCTGTGTGGTGGGACAGGGGTGAGTGAGTCCCACTGGGCAATGCTGGCAGCAGGGTTTTCCTTCCACCCTGCTATACATGTGCCAGCCACTGAGCTGCCATTTTAATGACTGAGTGTGAGCCAGAATCCTGGGATTCAGGTTTGAATTAGAAGTGTTCAAGTGCACAGATATTTAGGACCTGCCCACTGCATTTCAGAGGGGAAAAATGTTAGCAGTGTGAGCATGACATGCTGTGTATAAAGCTCTGAAAACTGGTCCTGCACCATCTTATTCAATACTATGTAGTCAGGCTATGGTCCTATTTCCACTTAAGGTCAAGGAAGTGGTGTCTCTTGCAAGAATCATAGAATCATAGAATACCAGGTTGGAAGGGACCTCAAAGAGAAGAATGAGAAGGACCTTTCCCAGTTCCCGGGATGTAGCTGCTCTGCAGAACTCTTGGCTGTGTGGGGTGAGGATACCACAAACTCTGCAAACAAGCAGGATGTCATCTTGTGATAAAGGGCATTTTTGTCCAAATCAACCAATGGGTCAAGGTAGATGGGCCAAAGACATACCCACGAAACTAGTAACACACTGAATATTTGTTTCCTCTTGGTCTCTGGATTGTTGTTTTCACTGAGTTGGGTAATTGGTAAGACCCTTTAATAGAAGCACATGTAGCTTGGCAGTATGCTGTCAGTGTAGCCTACATTTATGTTTAGAGCTAAAAATTAAACCTATTAAGGTCTGTTTTTATACTCCACGTTGGTATCTCAATATCTGTGATGTCAGTTTTCTAGAACAAGATATGCAAAGAAGCAATAACTTTTTCACACATTTTGCAGTAGATAATATTTATGGTCTTCTGTTCTTTTTATTTGATCATGCTCTGCTGACATGTGCTGCTATGCAATGAAACCATCTGATCTCAGGGTCTGACTATGCAAAATGAAACTCTGGATCTCAGCTCTCTTGCTTCCGTCATATGTCATTAAATGCTGATATTTTCACTTCTCTGTGTAAATATTTCATATGATTTTAGAAGTTTAGCTTCAGGACATAGAGCAAAAAATAAAAGACAAGACAAAATAAAATAATTTAGGCTAGTTGGGAGGAAGGAAGAACAAATGCAGTAGGATAGTAATCTTTTTTTTTTTGCTTTTCAATTGGAATAGTATTTGAAAGGGATGATCTGTGAGCTTAAATCAATTGTTCCCTGGTTATTTTAAGACTATTGAGTCAATTTAGTTTGATGGTATAGGATTGGGCATGGAATTCACCCCACAATTTCTGCAGCCAAAACCTCCTGTTGTGAAAAGAAAGCAAGCTTTTATTACAGTGTTTCAAGAGAGAAAGTACTCGCTATCATCCAGGCCAGTATTTCAAGGGATTGATTAAAATCAATATAAACTACAACAAAGAATTTCAGTTATCTGTGTTAAGATCTAAAAGCAGTCTAAAATCTGAATTCACAAATTCCAGTCATCTATGCAGAAACTTTCTCCACACAAAAATAAGATCTACCTGCATGGGTTCGATATCTGAGTTACAGATGAAAGAATCAGTTTGTGCAGGCTACTAATTAATAAGAGCACAGTAAAATAGTGTTGAAATATTTTGTTTGCTTAGGTTGCTTGCTAAGCTTTGCCCAAAGAATACATAGATCACATTTGCAGCAATTAGAGTACACCACTACTTATGACACAGTGGCAGTAAAGAACAATACTGTTCAGCTATTTTGACAAGCTGATTTCTGCGGAAGCTCGGTTGTGGCATAAATTCAGCGTAACAGTCCATTACATGAAACTGTTTAATGTAATCTCACTTTTTCTGACTCTAACCAACCAATGAAATTAATGCAGGCTAAGAAGATAGGGTCTGCACTGCAGCCAGTAAAACAAAGCCTGTTTGAAAGTTACAGAGCAAACCTGACTGAAAATTAGGCAAATGTTTGTATGTTTAGCAGGGTACAGATTGAAAGGAAAAATAAATTTTTTTTCCTTTTGAATCTTTGCAGTTTAGGAGTTTTCTATGGCTCACTTTCTAATCCAAAGTGCATATCTTTTAGTTGGACTCCTGTCTGCTATCTCCTGAAACTTATCTGATAAGAAGAGCCATTTTTATCTTTCAAAGATAAAAAGAACTTTGAGTTGTAAAGGTGCGACTTGCTGGTAGAAGTGTATGGCACACCCCATTTGATTCATCGTGTAGTTAAAGACAGAAGGAACCTTAAACTTTGTGTTCTGATGGCAAATCTCGGAGCTGTTACATAGTCAATAATTTTGTTCTCTAACTTTTAAAGGTACATTTGCAGATAGAAAATGAGGAATATTGAAAAATGTTCCTTCTTTGTCAGTTTTTGATGTCAATAAAAAAAGCACCACAAACGCTTTTTCTCCAAGTTATTCTTACAAATTTTGACCCCTCTTCCCATTTTTTTTTCAGAGCACTTCTCAGTTGGATTGCAGTACTGCAGTCTACATTTCTGTTTATCCTTGTATTATACCCATTTCTGTTTCTATATGCTCAGGCTCTTGCTGCAGTCAATAGTCAATGTAATTGCAGAGATTTTACCCACCCTTCTTCTGTTATCTGTCTTCCTCATTTCTTTCCTTTACTTATAGTGTCCTCTATGCATATAGTTACTCATGCATTTACATGTGTATTCCTGGAATAGATAAAGCCTTTTTTTGCCAGCTCTCTGCTAGTGATCTAGCCAATGTTCCTGTAGCAGGACAGAGGAGCTCTCCTATAAGAAGCCAGCCTTCACCTCTCCAGCTGTGTCTAGACTTACCATCTGTTGTTGCAGTGCAATATATGGCATTATCTACCAAAGACTGGTAAAGGGCTGGCATGTACAATGATGACTTTTTGGATGCAGGGTTTACCTCCTGCAGAAATCAGAGCAAGCGCTACCCGTGACGGGACTAGCACATGCCTAGGTAACATCTCAGTCTGAGGCAGAGGTACCTCGGTACCTCTACACAGACAGAAGGAAGATTGCCTTGCTATACATATACTCCTAAAAGAAGGAGGACCAGTACCTGATTCATGCTCATACGGCCGGGCAACTGGCCTCAGCAGTTATCTATGAGTAGCACAGAATCAGATAGCAGCATGGATGAAGTAAAACCCTGTGCTCAGACTTGCTTCCTGGCCACCCTGTAATTTAACAGCATACCCTTGTGCACATGGTAACTTCCACTGACAAACTGCAGCATGTAAGAGGTGAAGTGCCAGAGCTGACACTGATTGTCACTGACACACATCACTCTGGGATGCAGCTCTGCTGATCACCCTTGGTCTGTGTGACCCTCTTCAATGCACCACTTGAGCTGTGCTCATGATTACCTTCCTTATGGATGAAGAACTTCTCCCATGGGCAGCCCCAGGGGCAGGGGATGGTGTCTGTTATGTCTCTTAGACATCTTGCAGTCTTGTGATACTGCACCATTGATGTCAAAGTGCTCTTCTAAGGGGATAAAATACATACCCCCATACTAAATTTTGCAATTAAAGGGAAAATTCACATAATTTGCTAGCCCCTTTCAGTTATTTTGGTGGGGAGTCTGGAAGCAGTACTCTACTGTATGGTTTTCTGTATGCTTGCCCTAGTGTCTGTAGACTAATATCTGTGCTCTTGGATTATTTTTATTTCACCCTTCAACTGAAAAGCAGAAATATGAGCACCTGTGCCCAGGGAAAGTCATTATGCTTTTGAGAACAACCAGTCACTCAAATATGTGACACAGTGGAAGCCAGTCAAGAGCAGAACTACAAGGACAGCTTGACGTACAGGCTGTGTACTAAGGATGCTGAGATATGCTGAGCACAAGTTAATAGAAAGAAGTGGTTGAGCTTTCTTTAGGGAATTGGGAAATGTGATTCAAATCTCTTTAGATAGAAGAGGAAACTGAACTCTGTCCACCCAGCAGCAAGGGTGATTTGGCTGATGTACACAAAGAGGTATGGGACAAGGGAGTAGAAAATGGGTCATCAACAACAGCTGCATATAAAAACCTATGTGAGTAGGTTTGCTCAGAACAAGACTGTTAGACTAAGCCATGAAGAGAAGCTGGTGGGGGAACTCCTTGTTTATAGACCTGTCTTGACTTTGGGGTAAACTTGTTTCTGACCTGAATGGTGTTATAAGGCATTTTCAGAGCCTGGGTGCATATGCTACTTAAACTGTCTGAAGAACTTCCTGGATAAAACTGTAAGGTGTCTCTGGAGTTCAGCTATCTTTGCTCAACAGTTTGGCATTAAGTACAAGAACCAGTTTTGTGCATTTGCAAAGGTGTTTATGGATTTGACTGAGTAGCCTTGCAGCGTTAATCTTCCTCCTCCTACGCTGTCAAGATGTCCTTTCTTATCATGTAGAAAATGCAGAAGTGACTCTGTATCACTATATACATTTGAGTCACAGGTTTTTGAAAAGCATGCCTAAAGGCAGCACATCACCTCTGAACCTGGCTCTGTAGTTCTCTGCAGTTAAACACAAATAACTCATGCAATGCATTTAGCCTTCATAACATAGAGAAAAGTAGAAATTCTCCTTTGAAAACTTAATCCCAGGGATTACTTTTATTCCCTTTCATAGTCGCTAGCTTATTAACAATAAAAATATATAATGTTCAAAGTAGAATATAAATGGTACCAAGATCAAATTAATGAAAACAAAAGGAACATTACACCAAAGATATGGTATTCTTTTGGGATGAATATGCTAATTTTTTCTGTAAGTGGAGGCTCGTATACACAGAAGTAGAAATTGCTCTAACTGAAGAGAGATAAATAACTTTATCTATTTCGTTAAAGCTTAATCTGATTAACAGCATGAGTCAGAGCTACCATAGGTCTACAAGGAAACAATAGGGGAAAATACATGGTCTTTACCCTGAATTCTCCATTCTCACTAAAGCCAGACAGTTTTGTGTGTTTGAAGAAAAAAATGGATTTGGGCATGTACTGTTACATCTTATACCAGTAAATAAGCCAAGGGGAGGACATTGGCTTGAGGACTGTCTCATGACTGTTTGTACTCTTCCTGGCACAGCTTCGACTCTTGTGACCTGACACTCTTGGGTGGTGCCAGGCTAGGGCTGATGGTGGGGACTGTTTCCAGAAGGGAGCCTGAAATGTGTCCCTGTTGCTCGTAGGCAAAGAGATCTGAGCTTTGTGCATATGAGGTGGCCAATAAAACTTGGGTTTGGGGTTAGAGACTACTCCCTGTTTTATTATATTTAGTAGCAAAGGTGTAGCCTAAACTTGCATCTTTGCTGCCATGTTAGCTTGGACTTGTGCCTGAGCCCAGCCTATTCTCTTGTCCACACAAGTCTGAGTGGTGGCTTGTGGTCTGGCTGTAGTCTGGAGAGAACCAAGTGGAAAAACTAAGCACAGAGAGTGGGACTAGCTCATCCTTCTGCTCTGCCCTCATGCGTGGTATGAGCACAGCTGGTGCAGTGCAGCTGGCTGAGGAACAGGGGTGAAACAGTACTCTGTGCTCATCACTGCTTGACCTCAGCTTCCTCTCCCAGCCATCCATGACTCCTCACCACCCAAATCATGCAGTTGAAGCCCCTACGCATTTAGTAACACCACAGAGTTTCCAGGTAGGTACCTGCAAAGACTGCAAAGACCTCAAGGAGGATTTCCAATCTCTCAGTGAATGAATTGCAATGAGTAATCTGACCATACTCCAATGATGTTCCAGATATCATAAGTAATTCTGGTGTTGTAAAGAGCCCAGCTGGTTTATGTTTCCTGACTGTGGGAGGTTTTTATTTTGTGTACCAAACTGTTTCTGTAGAAAAATTCTAAAAAACACGAAAGAATGGGTGAAGTGGTACAGAATAGAAAGAAAGTAATCAATGTGATGACGAGTCCTTCTGTGGAGAGCTAACTGTGTCTTCATAAAATAATTTTCTCTGAATTTTCTCCTATCCCCACTATCCCTACATTATTCATTTCAATATAGTCTGTTCTGTCCTTCCACTTAGATATTATTTCCCTTTCAATGGGCAAAATAATTGAAAGTAGCTTGTGTTTTTCCTTAGGTTTAATGATTACTGGAAATGACTGCACAAACAGAAAAAGAACCTCAGTTAGCTTGGCAGTGACAGAAGCAGGTCTATAAAAAGGTGTAAGAGACATGGGCATGTACTTCTGTAGCTTCCATCAAATAACTATTGAACGACTTTCTGAGCCAAAACTTGTACCTTGAGCATCATATTAAACTGCCAGCAATTACTTAGTCCATAAAATAGTCTTTTTTCCACCTCTTTCTTAAACCCACCCTTTAGATATTGTGCATTAATTTTATCTTTTTTTTTTTTTAATCATCATTATATATCTTAAACATGAAATATGTCTTCATCTGTGTAAGCTGCATATTTTGTTCTGATTCCTCAGTAGGTGTACTTTTATGGAAAATTGGTCCATATCAACTATGGGTTATTTTATGAGTTTAGGGTATATTTTTAAAGAAAAAGCTTTGCATGGAAAGAATTTGTGTTCTACATACAGCAGATTTACTACTGACATTAGAAACACATCACCAGCACAACCTGTAACCCTGACATTTTCATTAATCCCTTGCAATTAATTCTACTTGTGGGGAATTAATTGTACCACCAAATTATTTAAACAGGGCCTTACCATCTCAACATGACCTCCTTTCATCTATTTTGAATTCAGATTAGGGAAAGTGGCTTTTAAAAACTGCGATGAAATCTCCCAAAAGAGTAATGCATAAAGGCATTGCAGAAGAAGGAGACAGAAGGTCTGTAGTCATATTTCAAAGAATGTGTCAGATTACCTTAATGATATCTGGTCAGTATATCTAATCAGCATATCTGAAGCAATTAAGTTACATCTATAAAATATGAAGCAATGTTAAATTTGTGTGAGTCAGAATCACTGGATTTGTCATTGCTAATACTTCTCGTGGTCAGGAACAATTGCAGTGAATGAGAAACTGTAAGAGCTTTGTGTGCCTTAAGGAAAACCAGCTAGAATCTGTTTGTCTGGAACAGAAAATATTCCTTTTCATAACAATAGCTAAACTATGTAGTAACCAGGGGATATGTCACTTAAAGGAACTGATCAACTCCCTGTTGCAGCAAATAAGAGTTTTCTTCAGCGTTGAGATTTCTTTTCCCTTTCTTTGGTGTTTTAAAGTATTTGCAGTGATTGCAAAAGATTTATCAAATGGTGGGTTATTAGAAAGTCAGAAGTCCAGCCCTCAAGGCTGAATACCCAAATAATTAAAGTCCAAAAGATGAAAGTCTTTATTTCAAGTTATTATTTCTAGAGTCTCATGTTTTCTTAAATCCTTATCTGAGGGAGGAGGCTGATTTACGATCTTTCAAGTGTTACTGGCAATTGATTGATTCATTAAGTCCATTATGAGCAAGCATAGATATCACTAATACTTTTTTATATGCTCTTTGTTTACATAGGCATTGTTTGGAATGTCCTCACTGAATATTATTCCAAGCCCTCTCAAAGTCCCATATAATTCTGTGTAAAGATGCAGGGCTAAGAGAAATTTATTAAAGAGGCATACTTTTGGTCAGTTCAAAGGGACAGCTGGAAGTGCTGTCTCATTTTTTATTTTTTAATTAGTTTATTTTTCTAAATTCTGAAATATTTTACAATATATTACAAAGGTCTTTTTATGGGCTTGCAATTATCTCATGCAGAGTGATAACCCTTCATCTGACTGCAGAAGAATTTATATAGATCAGGGGAAACCATGCAAATAAGGACGCACAGAAGTCAGAGGGAGGATTTGGCTGCCTATAAAAGTGACTGGTGCCATTTGAGATGCTGTAGGGCCATGGTAGGCGTAGGCAGGACACAGGACCTACAGAATACCTGTGACTTGCTAGACTGAAAATGGAAAGCCAGGCAGAACACCCCAGGGCATATCATATCACAGTAGATGCCTATGTTCAGGCAACCAAATTTCACACTGAATTGTGCGTAATCTCTTTGTCTCCTTCCAGAATTCCTCCCATCCTAAACCAGGTGTCTGAGGGGTGTGATGGCTTGCTCTCCAGAGGTATCTATCTTTTCCTACTGACAATGCTGACTGCTTGAATTCAGGGAAGAATGAAGGTTGATGTTGGAAACTTATTTGTGGATGTAATTGCTAAATGTAATGGAAATGAAATGGAGACAGTAATTTCATTCCACAGCAGATATCTATTCATGAAAACATATTAGTACTCCTTCAGGGCTTTCAATTATCCATCTTCTGCAATTCCAGTTTGAAGACTGACAAATATCCTGGCAAGTAACAGTTATTTTTACATTTGGTACTTTAAGTTAATCTAGTGCTCAGTTTAACTGAGGTGTTAGTGCTTCTGGAGCAGAATAAATATTCCTCAGGAAACAAAAGCAGAGATTTACTTCTACTTTCCTTTAGTCCTGGTTAGGAAAATACAGTCAGTTTTACTGGGTTGCCATTTTGTTGTGGTACTACTATGCTGTATTTGCTCTAATTCTAGATGTGAGCAAGCAATACAGTTAATCTGAGGAAAGAAGGAGCATTCTTGTCAAATACCAGACATTGGAGGTCTGTGCCTTGGGGGATAGGCAATACTTATTACTGTTTTAGATTTACATCAAGTGTGCAGTATGTTAATTGGCTGGACCACAAAATGAGAAGTTCTTTTTTTCTTTCTGAGGCTGACAAAAATAATACTGATTGGCAGAGACTATAATAGTGGTTTTTGAACATCATAACCTAATTAGTTTGCAACAAGAAACTCATTAAACATAAACTGCAAATCAATTTGCTTGTTAATTCTATTCGAATTGCACTTTTTTGTGACTAACACAGCACACTGTATGGCAGAAACAGTTCTTCTATGTGTCTTTTGGTCAGCTGAGAAATTAGTTATATGTTCATAGGAGATTAGGATCATAATGTAGAACTTTTTTTGCCTGGTTTTCTTTCTCTAGGTTAAAAAGACCTATCATCATGGTTGAAGGAAGCGTGCTGGGTTTTCAGAGACTTTATGCAGAAAAATAAATTAAGACAAAAAGAGGTATTTATTTTCAACTAGTGTTTGGGGTTTTTTCTTTCTTTTTTTTTTTTTTTTTCTCTCTGAAAGTAAAAAATTAAAGTATTTGGTCTAAATGAGGCCACATAAATCTACTTTATGGAGACAGAAAATTCCAAAGGACAACTCATCCTGTAACAGGAGTCTGAGACAGTGGGCATGATTAACTCTGTGGTGATGCATCTCTTTCTCTTTGCTGACTAGGAAACATGTCTTTATACACAGATTTATAGCTACAGACTTCGGTTTGGCAAGTGTGGTTGCCGCATCAGTGCAGCTCTTATACCGCAGAGCTTGGGGAGAGCTAGGAGTTAACAGCTGTCATTTAAACTTCTAGGGTATGTCTATCCTTACATATACTTCAGCTCATTTTACCTGCAATGGCTTGAGAATCAGCAGTGCAGCAGAGTTAAGACTCGGGGACTACCCAGGCTCTCTGCATAAGAATGATTGTAAACTAGGTACATTAACCTAGAACCAGCCAAGGAATCCATATAATTTCTTAGACTGAACTGGTAAATCCATGATTACCAGTATGTGTAAGAGTTAATTACATTGGTTATTCTGTTCACCTGAACATGATGCTTTTAAATTGCGTATCCTGCAATGTCCCATCCACAGACTTTCAATGGATGGATGATCACTTAAACAGCAGCGGTGACTAGGTGATACTGCCTTTTTTTTTCAAAGGTTGTTCATGCTGGAGAACATGAGAGGAGATGACCTTGAGCAGATTAAACAAGCTGGTCTTGTCAAGCTGGGGGTTTTCTTTTGATAATTGTAAGACAACTGCAACTGCAAGGCTGGAGGCTACCAGCCTCCCTTAACTGAGAAGCCGGTATGTCAGGATTGGTACAGCTAACAGCCAAAGAAACAGCATCTTTTATGGAGACCTCTGGGGAGAGGACACAGCTTCCCCAGAAGTCCCTTACGCAGCTGTGAGATAACCCACTCCAGCTTCACCAGTGATGGACGGACATTGATGCTGCCCAGACTTCTACAGTTGGAGATTTAACAGCTGTCATGTCAACGTAAGCCTGTGCCTGGCAACATCAAGCCCTGTTTTTTTGTTTAGGTTTGATGTGCTCTGGACACATATGTTGGTTAAGACTTTTTAGCTGGCTTTGCTTCACATAAAGCTTGGGACATACAACCCAAGGGATGTAATTGTAATGGCTGCAGAAACTGCAGCCTCAATCCCTCACCTGGAGTTCTAAGTGCACATATGCATTAAAAAATGTGTATCAAATATGGCATCAGACATCCCATGTTTCTTTTAGTCTTCATCAGGTAGCCCATAGAGATGCCCTATCCCTGGAAACATTCAAGGACAGGTTGGACGGGGTTCTGAGCAACCTGATCTAGTTGAAGATTCCCTTCTCATTGTAGGTGACCTTTAAAGGTCCCTTCTGCTCAAACCATTCTGTGATAGAATGACTGATTATTAAATATATTCATTTTACACATCATCTGAGGTGTTTTTGTTACATCTCAAAGACATAAACTTTGTCTGCATGTTAGGTTTCAGTCTCAATTCTTTCCACCTTAAATTACTCCAGTGGGCGAAATTATAAATAGTTTCTGACTTTATTCAGTTCAGTGTTTATACAGTTGCTTTAAATACACACACACATAGTATAAGCAAGACAAACTATTATTCTTCAATACATTTTCAAACTCTGTTGAAAATATGCGTGGAAGCATTGAAGTTTAGCATGGGGAAAG
>NW_009938635.1:30171-119347 GCF_000696875.1 Nestor notabilis
GCAGTTTGGTGTGTAAGAAAGTCATGATCCTAACTAACTTCTGCTGACCATTTCTTAATGGATGCGGGATAAAGACAATAGCCTTTTTACTACAGATGTCAGAAACAGCAACTTATCCTTTTCTCTATGAATGTGCTGTTGCACATTTCTGATTTTTCCATAACAGACTTCACTATATTTTTCTGTTTAATCTTCATTTTATAAAATATAGGGTGCCTCATTATGTGTTACCTCCTGCCAAGTGTTAAACTCTTCCTTGAAGGTTATAACCACTCTCAACTCCCCCCAAATGCAAGGCATATTCAAGCCTCCCAGAACTCAGGAACATTTTGAGACCCCTTCCCCCACATATGGTAGGTAGAAATAATTTATTCTTTGTTTAATACTGGGCACATTTCTGCAGCAGTGGAAAGCTACATGTCGGGAACTTAAATTCCACCATTCCAGTTGTGTTTGTAAAAAACCTGCCACTTTAATTCACAACACCTCGGAAGGTCCACTTGTATATGACAAAGAGGTGTATAGTTTCCATGTGTTGCTAGTTGGCTCATTCTTGAATTTTTTGGCCAGCCAACCTCTCACTCATTCATCTGAAGTTCTCTGGATGTTTTCTTTACATAAAAACTACAGGACTAATGTTACTGAATGTATCCATAAAAAATTACAGCTGCAAAAATTTTACTGTACTGTTTCTCTCAGAATTATAACTCATTCTCTCCGCATGCTTAGGACAGCTTTCCATATGTACTCTTGAATTTTCAGAGACAAATAATGTATATGTACATCCAATTATTTCTGTCTGTGGTTCATATAGTTAAAATCTTAACGTTATCAACTACATCAGTGTCTACATGTTGCAGACACCTGGTAAGTTCAAATTTATTGAGTTCATAGAATAACAAAAATGTATAACTCTCTACAAGCATTATTGTCTCCTGTTAACAGTGGTGAAAGCAGTCCTGGGCAAACTAGGGACAATTTTGTTCTGCTTTCAAATGCCTCCCTTTCAGTGCAGAAGTTGATAATTTCTTACATTTCCAAAATCTTCGCCTGCTCATTTGTATGCAGCTCTCATACTAAAATTGCTCTAGGCTCATGCCCTCAGCTTTGTCTCTCTGTTCATGTTTCCAGCACCTAGAAGACCCAGACTGAAGATTCAAAGCTGTTGCTTTCTATTACTTTGGGGAAAAAAAATAGTTGTAAGGTACCTTTCACTTGTTAAAATGATAGCGTTAGTGTAAATTAATGCTTTGAGCAATTAGTACAGTGTAATGACTTTAGTCTGCCCCAACTGACCTAAATGAAACTTTATGTCTTTATTCCAGCTTCATGGTTGATTCATGTCCAGTGAAATTCCTCCAGCCTTATCAGATCTTCCACATCAACTCCTGTTGCTGCTTAGGGCACTTTTACAATATTTCTTTTTGCTGTGGGGGCTGAAACTAGCGGACGCATTTGCAGGATCATGGCTGGAGTTGGTAATGCAAATATCCACTTGTTTTTTTAGCAATAGCCCACCTTTATTCTGCCTTTCTTTAAATAAGCCATAAAAGCCCCATTAAATATCTTTTTTAGGGAATTACCTTCAAAGGCAGATTCAACAATTGTGGCAGAAACCGTGTTAAAAATCAAAGTAGAAATCTTTCATAAGTTAATCATTTTAAGGTCTTACTGTACAATTTCAGCAGAACTTCTCCTTTTGTTAAATATTTCCATAAAGCAATGGCATGTGAAAAAATAGTTCTAAGTAAACCATATATCTTTTGAGTTGGTAGGAACAGAGGTAATTGTCTATTTTTCTTCATTTGATACAAATCCTCCATTTACGTTAGCACATGATGACGTTGATTTTGAATCCTCTTTTTGCTCTGTTTTCTCAATATCTGTCTCTGTTTTGATTTGATGTCTTCTGTAAATACGGTAGCCTGGGGATTGGTATATACTTAGTATTAAATAAAGAAATTACAAAAATTTCCTCAAAAAAACACTCTGGTAATGTGTATCCATGCAATATTTTCCTTCCTTATATTGCTAAAACAAAATGTTTATTTAAAGATATGTTTAATTATTTTATGTCAACAGCAGTCATCACTAGAAAAGTACTTTTAGAAAATAACAAGGAAAACATTTTAAATCCCTCATTTGGTGTTTGACTGCTTTGTGTTCCTGTTGTGTGCAGTGACTTTTAAAAGCATTGCCTGTCTCCCTTGGGAAGCCTAGGCTCTTGGCTGGGTCTGTGGGACTGACCTTTACTTCCACGTGAGTGCTGTTTAGCAGGGGCTGGGGCAAAGTGGTTGGTCTGTCCCCATGCCATTGCCCAACAGAGAGGTTGGTATCAGGGCTGCACCTCACAGGCTGTGTCCTTGGGACAGTGCTCTGGTGTTGAGTAAGATGGCTGGTTTGGGACTGGGAGCTCAACAATCACAGCTGATTTCGGGTGTGAGCAACAGGGACAAGGTCCCGACCCTCGGTAGTTCAGTTGGAATAGCAGCAGTGCAACTCATGAGAGGTTTATTCAGGGGGAAAAAGGAACCTTTACCTCTAAGAGAAGATATTTTTTCACATTAGCTGTGAAGCTAATGCCTGTTGCCTCAACATCTGGTAGGAGGGGGAGTTTGTGGGGACAGCCTTGCGGGGCAGCTGTACACCCAGGCACCCTGGAGCAGTGGAAGAAGATGCATTTGACCTTCCTTGGCCAAAGGTAATAACAATTCTGTGCTCAATGTAGTTTCATGTTCCCAGCTGTAGGTAATAGAGATCCCCTGACTTGTGCTGTAGAAAAAGTATCTTCCAAATTTTGAACTGAGCCTTGTATGTTCCCAGTTAGGTACTAGGAATGTTCAGTAATCATTTAGGTCATTTTCCATTTGATTGTGTTTATCCCTTCTTGTTTTCTCCATATCCATGAAAAATGTGACTTATAATTATGATAATTACAACTCTATCATAGAAAATATCTATACTTTACCTCCTAAAATTAGTCCTGCAAACAAGAGCTGGAAAATGCTGTAGATGAGTGGGAAAGTAAACATCAGTTCAAGTTCTGCAGGAGTGAATGAGAGCTGTACTATAGTTGAACATAGCTGAGTGTTTTGCATGCCTGTTTCCAGAGACACTGTACGACATCTAAAGAGAATAATACAAAGACAGTTGTGAAACAGCAGCCTTACGCTTTTTAGTACTAGATAAGCAAGAAACATACAGTAATAGATAACTAAGAAAATGGTATCTTTCAGCTCACAGTCAACAAAACACTCCTCAAGTCATATGGCTGTTACCACCAGAACAGACATTTGCAAGGGACCATGATCCACCTTCAAGCCACATATGTGGCACTATCTTCCTCTCTTGTAATGATGTTCTAAATTGTAGGCTGTTGCATCTTCATGATAAATTTTACTGCAGTCCCAGCCCACTTATAAGTCAAGTCTGTTTCACTCATTTGAAATGTAGCACATGGTCACACAAAGAGAAGTATGAACATCTGGAGAAAATAGTACAGTCAGAATTTGTATATAAAAATGTGCTGACTAAAAGTAAAGTTTTATCCCAGAAAGAGGTTTGGAGAATGCGTGACGCTGAGCATAGCTAATGCTTAGGGAAGATTCTCAGCAGTTATTAATCATTAAATAAAATATTTTTTTTCACAGTTGAAAAAGGCTACAGGTCTTTGTCATGGAGAATTCCATACCTGTTCCAAGACAGACCAGCTAAGCGGGCCAGAAAGAATCCCAGACAATAGCCAGCTGCTGGAAATATGGTGCCAATGATCCATAATTTGGGTGTGATAATCCAGGAGCCTTTGTAGAGTATTCCCCCAACCACAGCAATGAGCACGATGAGGATTGCTCCCACAATGGAACCTACCTGTCAGGGAAAAGAGGGAGGACTGTGTGAACAAGAGACTCCAACAAAATTCAATGGCACCAAACACAGTGTCAAACATGCCTGTGATTGTCTCTGAGTCACTGAAACTTCTTATTAAACGTAAACCCTAAAGTTTATAGCAATGTAATTCACAGTAGGTAGACAGATTAGATGATAGCTGCCATTTTTCCCAGAGAGGTGTGCAACGTACTTCAGCGTGTTACTATGGATAAAGATCAAGGCACAGCTATAATAGGTATCTATAACAGGTACCTGTAAAACTAGTCTCTTGAAGCCTTGGCTATAATTGTACTTAGAACTGGAGATTAAACATAATTTCATAGGTGTGACGTGAACAAGGAATGGTGCACACATTAGAAAAATTTCTCCAGAGTTGTTGGGAATTGAGCAACCTAATAGCTAGTAGAATGTAATTTTCCTCCCCACTTCTTAGGCCTTCACGCTCTGCGGCTTGGTATAATGTTTGCTAACTAGATGCTAGACTGTTAGTGATAGCAAATTTTTTTCCAGGTGGAGGGGTAAATATTTAATGTGGCTGAAAATTTGTGTTTGAATACTGTTGGTTTGTATAGCATTTCTACATAGACGTAGTCACTGAGTTAATCTTATTCCTGTGGCTTAATGTGCTAAGATCTTCACTGCTGATTGCTAAAAAAAGTGGTAACTCACTCTCTTAATATCCAAGAGAAACGTGTGCCCTTATAGCATATGTTGCCAGGGACCTTACTGGCAGACTTTTGGGGCTAAGCTTAGGATAATCCATTTCTCAGCTAAACATGTATTTCCATTAAACTGGCTTTATGAGTCTTCGGCTGAAGTCTTTTTAAGAGCACTGAGCAAAGAAGTACTTTCGTTTGACTGAGCTATTAACCACAAGCACCTATGGAGAAGAAACATGGTCTGGCCACGACAAGCTCTTCTCTTTCACCTGACATGCTGTCCTTGTGCTCTTATCTCCAATTCTCACTATACAGACCTTAATCTGACAGTTATGGCTCAATCTGTACTTGATGCTTCATTGTCCTATTGTGGGTTGCTCACCCACTTGGTAAGAAAGAGGATGAAACAGTGTTTTTCTGAGAGGGCAAGTAGAGTTTCTTTTCATGTGAGTTTAAGTCCATGCTTTTTCCTTAAACAGGAACAGAACAGTTTTGAAACCAGCACTCAATAGTATCCAAGTTCATAAGTCCTATGAGCGCATTTAAAAATACAGCACAATAACCTAACAGTTTAAGAAAATTAATTGACTTAAAAGGACCTTGTTTGTGTTCTGTGTTTTCTGAGCTGACAGAAGACACATGATAACAAAGTATAGGTAGAATAACAAGTTTCCAGAGTAATCTTCTTCAAGAAAATTTAGAAAATGTATGTGTTAAGTAAGAATGGTTAGCAAATGACAAGGGTAGTCAGAACATCTGGCAGTCACATTCAGCCTAAACCTACTGAACAGAATGATTAATTTGCTATTAACACTAAATGCAGCTAATTTATATAAAACCAATAAATAATATTACTTTATATATAGATGACATATAAGAAATGTATAACAATTTAATAATTTTATTATATAATTACATACAATTTATTATTATCATAATCATTATTATTTTTGAGAACAGTTTTTGCAAAAAAACCCCATATTTGTGATGCATCTGAAACTATCTTGTGAAGAGAGTTGAATTTTCTGAACAGTTTTGTTAGATTTTTTAGTAGTTGGAACATTTTCAAAATTTTTTTTAATAAAAATTGACTTCACACTCAGAATTGCCTGCATAAATCAATAAACTGGTTTAAAACTAGGAAGTCATAGGTTTTTAAATCCAGAATGGTTTTACTTTTTATTTTCTGGCAGAGGAAAAACTGCTTCCAGTTGACCTGAATGATTTTCCTTCAATTTCAGTTTACATTATGAACTGAACTCAATTACTATCACAGTTGTAGTCAAAGACAAAAGTAGGCTCTTTGGATAATCATGGTTTCTACTAATGTATGCAACTCATGTACGTTTGTGCAGGGGGAAAGCAATGCATTTATGCAGCATCTCATTAGTTTTCTGCTGAAAACTTCCCAGCTCTTATGAAGTCAGACACTAATACTATGAATAACAATGTCCTGCCACTGATTCCATAATTTGTCCATAAATACTAATGCTTCAGCTTTCTATATCTTACCTTAAGTATGATTTTTGCTTTTCTAGGCCACTTGTGGTTAACATATATTCCAAATGCAACAGGAATTACAAGAGCTACCAGTGAAATTCCTTTAAAAAAGAAGAGAGAAGTTAAGCCCAAGTATCGTGCAGAAGTTCATGTCAGGAGGACAGACATCACGCAGCATGGCTATGGTTACAGAGCAAGCCTTCAGAGGATGCTTCTGGTATGTGCACCCCAGAGCATGCATACATGTTCTGCCCACACCTGTCTATTTGCTTTTCTATAGAGTCTGTTATCTTTGGCAGCCTGTTGAAGTAATTGCCATTCTGCTGAACTACATGCTCATTCACCTCTCACATCAGAAAGGCAGACAGAAATTTGAGTGTGCTAATCATTGCTATCCTGTGATACGAGTAGCTATATTGAACGTTCATTTTCTCTGCAGGTGTTTCACTATTTTACCGTATCAACAACTGGTTTAGAGCTTCTTTTGTCTTGTCGTCCCCCCTCCAGTATTTATTTTGAAAGCACTAGCAATGTATGTGATTTTTTTCTCACCTAGAACAATAAGAAATTAAATTGAAGAATATGAAAATGATTCTGCTGGCTTTTAAGATTAGCACAACATGGAACCACACTTGATAAACACTAGGGCCACAGCTCTGCAAAGCACTGGAGCATGTATTTCCAAACTCTTGACTATTTTCTCTTTGTAGCTGGATGAGATTTTTGACAGGATGTCAAATGAAGCCACTCCTGGAGGTGTAGATTGCAGCTTTTCAAAGAGACTCAGCAGTTTTAATCACTTGCTTAATTATCCACATGTGCTTAAGTACTTTGCCAGATTATGGCCTCAGCATTTAGCACCTTGCAGGATTGTGCTTTAAAGCTGTTACAAACACTTTCATCCAGGGGAAGTAGCTACTCATGTACAAATTATTCTATCTTCTTTTCCCAGTACCTCACAGGTCTCCAAACCATTTGGAAAGAAAAACATACACAATCTTGTGATAAATATCTGTACAATATTTATAATGTTCTGCAGAGCTGTGGACGATGTGAAGTTATTGAGGTACCTAATTCCCATGGAAGTTATTAGAAAGTAGGAGGATGAATATTTTTCAAACTCTGGGGTCATTTCTTCATGACTCTGCAGGATGATGGTATAAAGGTTGTTACTAGAGGATAAAAGAGAGAGTTAGAAGGCAAAATGCTGCTTCACTGGACTCACCAATGCTGTCATAGGGGAGTACAATTGCATTTGTATCAGTCCACATCTTAGTGTAAATAAAGAGGCAAAGTGGCATCATTCCCATTGCAAGTAGTGTGGAGCAAGTTGTCATGCTGATGCTGCAAAGAAATTGGGTAGATTGACAGTTCATCTCATGCTAGTCTATAGTCTTCCTAATTTTCTTATTATGACTTCACAGCTTATGAAAGGTTGGGCAAGAAATGTTGCTGACTACAGTCTATTTATCCTGTATATGAGGTTAGAAAAAGGTTAAATGGAAGGAATGGCTTCTGCTGAAGAGAGAGGAACATAAAATATCAACATGGTCTGCTGCCACAGGACAATAACTTGCAGTGCAAATGAGGCAGTCAGACAGGCGGCCATCAGGAAGATCTGTTGGCCAGTCTGCCTGCATGCTGCCTGTCTAGCTAGCTTCTGGGAGGGTGGAAAGCTGGACAGGGTCAGATTGAATGGAGTTTTCCATTATACCAGCATTTCTAGAGTGTTAAAATTTCACTCCAAAGTCAACAACATAAAAAAAAATTAAAAATCACTGTCTAGGTTGTGTGTTGTAATAAAATTCCCTCTTCTGGCTTGTTTTGCTCTAGGCCAAAGAGTAGGTGATGAGAATTACCCAGTGAAGCTACGTATAAGTATTGCTGCTTCCTTTGTTTGTGCAAAGACATTTCTGTTTTAAAATATAAAATCTTGACGCCATCAGGCCTGAAACACCTTGTACTGACAGATGCATTTGGAGACAGGAATGAAGACAGAGGAAAAAGGAAGATAGCTAAAATAAGGAGGAAATTCTCAGAATCTGAGCAGAATAGATAAAACTATGTCTACAAATCACACTCCTCTGACATAAAAGTAATGAAAGGGGGTTCTAGTTAAGGGACTTTGGAAACTTCCTTATAAACCTGACTTCTGGTTTCTCTTTTATGTCGCTGGTCCTCAGAAAAGGGATTACTGACCCTGTCTACAGACTGGGCAGCTGCAGAGAAATCTAGAACAATGAATACAGAAACCATAGGAATATTGGCATTAATTTTTGTCCCTTTAACTCTCTGCTTCAGAGTCATTGCATAGAACTTAGTAGGAGCCTCAGACAAGAAAGTTTCTATACACACAGAAAGAGACATTGGCTACAATTAAGATAAAACAGGTAAAAAAGCTCATTTCTTCCTACCTCCAGATTTGCTATGTCTTCATACTGTCCCTGTACCTACACCCTGTTCCAGTCTGCACATTCTCTGACCCGAGTCCCTGTGCTCACAGAAGCTCCCAGGGGATTGGATAAAATGGATAAAAGAGATTATTTTTCCTACCTTCAGATTTCCTACATCTTTGTACTGCCCCTGTATCCTGCTCCAAAGTTTGCACACTCTCTAACCCCAGTCCTTGTCCTCACAGAAGCTCCCAGGGGAGCTGTGGAGAAGATTGAGTTTCAGAATCAGTTGTTTTTGTGAAATATCAAGAGATGCCAAAACCAGATTTCCCTATGGGAAGCTGGGTCTGAATTACTGAGAAAGGTATAAAAATTCATCCTTCACCTCCTGATGATTATATGAACAGTAGAAAACAAACTTCTGCTCTAACTTGTGGTCTGTTTGCACTGGGACATTTTGAAGCAGGACTGTAGACAATGCCAGTGGGTTTTTTATGTATAAACATAAAATATTATCAGCTAAATCCAAAACCTTGTCTGCTGATAGGTGGGCTTTCTGTCATACTGTGCTGGCTCCAGAAACCAGACAAGCTGCTTATTTTGTTATTTTTCTACCAAGAACTGAAGACACTTGTATTGCCATTTCTGCTGTAGGTCACATATTCTCTGGTCCCTACATTATTGTCGCAAAAGTACTGACCAAAAGCCGTTGAATTCTTAAGGTAAAAGTCTTTACCTAAAGAACAACCTTTTATAGGTATTTTCAATTTAATTCACCCTCTGCCAGCATCCTGGGATATAAAGCTGTCCTGGGTTCAGCTACAGCAGTCATTTTTTCTCCTTCTTAGTAGCTGGTGCAGTGCTGTGTTTTTGACTTTCAGTCTGGGAACAATGCTGATAACACCGATGTTTTTAGTTGTTGCTAAGTAATGTTTACTCTGACCAAGGACTTTCTCAGTCTCATGCTTTGCCAGAGAGGAGGGGAAGCCAGGAGGAAGCAGAGACAGGACACCTGACCCAAACTGGCCAAAGGGCTATTCCATACCACAGCACGTCATGCCCAGTATAGAAACTGGGGGGAGTTACCCGGAAGGCCCAGATCGCTGCTCGGGTCGGGCTGGGTATCGGTCGGCGGGTGGTGAGCGGTTGTGTCCTTTTCCCTTGTTATTCCTCTTATCATTATTATTGGTAGCAGTAGTGGTTTGTATTATACCTTAGTTACTGGAGAGCTGTTATCTCAGCCCGTGGGAGTTACATTCCTTCGATTCTCCTCCCCATCCCTCCGGGAGTGGGGGGAGGAAGGAAAAGGGGGGGGAGTGAGCGAGCGGCTGCGTGGTTCCAAGTTGCCGGCTGGGCTTGAACCACGACAAAAGCCTACTCATATTTATATTTATTATCGATTCTCACTTTTACTACTGGTTTCAGTGGTGTGACTTAGAACATACGGAGCTAGGAAAGCACAGTTTAGCTCAGTAAGTTCTTCTAAAGGAAGACTAGGGCACAATTTCAGACTTGTGCTGGATATCTTTCCGTCTGTGGTTTCTTAGACCTCTATTTATTGAAATTAGGTGTCTTACAGCTCCTAATATCATAGGTTTTTTCTCCACAGTGAGGAAGTTGGTGATTAGCAGAGCTGACCTCATACATAGTTCAAAAGCTGGTATTGCATTAACACCTGCATGTGACAGAAAAGCTCAGTATTTTCAAAGGATGGAAAAAATGTCTTATTAAAGCTACAGATATTAACATTTTTAGTCTATTTGCCCTAGCTCCACATCTTTCTTAATTCTATTATTTTTTCCATTTCTAGTTCATACTAGCATATGATAAACTGGAGGAATGCTACAATTTATGTTACTCTGTGGGAAACAGAAATGATCCTGGGTTTTGGTTTTTTTTTTTGAGCAAAGTAATCAGGATATAAAAATCAAAAGATAGCTCATTTTTAAAGGCTGTTAATGAACCCCCATGGAATCTGCATCAAAAGTAGGGTTCACTTCTCGTGCGTGTTTGATGTCCTAGGCCATGCCAGGTGCCTTACCTGTCTGTTTCTGAGCTCAGAGCACCCTGTCATTGAGACCATCACACTTTGTCACCAAGGGGTTTTTTCATTGCCCCAATATGCAGGGCTGCCTTAGTCAGCGCCTTCTAGCTTGCAAAACTTTCCCTCGGTATGACTTCGCAGAAGGTGCAAGAAGCAGATAGAATGGCTGCAAGTGCTTTTCGTTTGTATTAGTTCCCAAAGAGATAATCTATGCCTGTCTATTCATCTTTTCCCACAAAAAGAGGGAAAATATCTGTCCACAGGTGGTCTTTTTCAAGAAACATTACTTCAAGAACTATTGCACAGCCATTATTTAGTACAGAGGATTCAGATCCTAAAATCCTTTGTTTTATAGATATATATATATATCTTTACTGCCTAAGATTCTGGAAGAAACAAAAAATCACAAAAGTAGTTCTAACTTGGACAAACATTTCATAACCTTTGGTATCTTAGTGATCTTCACAAATGCTATTTTTGGCAGGATCTGAAGATTTACAGTGAAGACATTTTCTAATAAACACAATTATGTTGTGGTATTTTCCTCATTAACTCTAATTGAACCAAGGATATTTGCTATTCTGCTTATATTTACTACTATCACAGTAACTAAACACCTTTACAAGAAGAAAGGTCCACTATACATGGGCCAGGAAACTAAGAAAAAAAAAAATCAAGCAGTCCTTTTCAATATTAAGTATTGTAAAAAGCCAGATTAACTACTTAGGGAATGGCTGGTCTTACCTGAGGTCCATGTCTCCATCCACCCAGTAGGCGATGACATTGGAAGCTGTGCCTCCTGGACAGCATCCCATAATCAGCACCACAACAGCTTGAACAGGAAGAATGTTAAAGGCCAGGGACAGCAAGAAGGCTGCGAGAGGCATAATTCCAAACTGGCAAAGGAAACCCACAAAAATACCCCAGGGTTTTTTTATGTGGCTCCAGAATTTCTTAAGTTCCACATTGCAACCCATGGAGAACATCACCAAAGCCAGCATGATTGTTAGAACAGTGCTTAAAATTACGCTCAGAGTTTCATTAAAATTATCTTCTTGTAACACACAAGATGTACCATTGCAAATAGTAGCATTTGCTGGACAAGCCGTGGAGTTTTCTGCCAAAGGCATAGTGTTAAATTGCCGGGAAAGAAGATACGCCTGCATTTTGAAATACAGAACAGCTCAGTACATCTGAGACAAACTTGCAAGCCTCTGTAAATGGTTGTTTGTCAGTGGCTGCTTTTAAATGATCCAGGAAGCAATAAAGTGCAATAAATACTTGAACACTCTTACTATTCTTGAAGGGTTTGGCACAGTGCTGATTCATATAGTTATAAAAGTTGCACTTGCTTAGTACAGTGACAATTAATCATTTATTCATATGATAATGAGGAATCCCACATCAAGAGAATAGCTGTGTTAATATTTAAGGGTGCAAAGGAGGCTTGTGGTGTAGTTAAGCCCGTGAAATGAGAATCACAGGAGGAAGATAAAGTTTAGACTTCATTCTTCGAATTTCTTGCATGCCTCCAGGAGACCCATGCAATGCCTGCATGCACTGTCACTGGCATTGCAGGGGTCTGTGCATTGAGAGACTGAGACACAGGAAAACACAAGTAGAGGTCTTGAGCTAGGATTTGAAGCTGCAACCCTTGCTAAGTGCTGCAGCATTCACCATGACACCCAGGCTTGTTTGAATGTGGTGGGATCCTCATTTGGTCATATTTCTAGAAGTTACTACTGGTGTACAGTGATAATTCTACCGCAGGACTGCATGCACATTTGTGTTATTTTGGCTCCTAAATGTTACTGTTAGGTAATCTTTCTGCTTCTTTCTCAGCTTCCATGTAATCCTGAAGATGGTGAAGATCCCTGTCTGCAAAGTTTCCCATGAAGCAGTCTGCTAAAACGCCACCTGTGCCTGGCTTTGGCACATGGAGAGCCGCTGGTGCCCTGACATCTCCACGTCTCTCCAGCCTAGGCAGGGGGTGACCACCTGATGGCAGCTCTTCCCTGCTTGTGTCTTGCATTGCTCCTGGCCATGTTCACCTCCACACTTCCATTAGCCATGGAAGAGAGGAGGGGGTACGGAAGCTGCCCAAATAAGAACAGGGGCTGTGCTTATTCGGGCAGGGTGGAGATTTATGGTCATCCTGGCACTTCTGCAGGTGCAACTCACGCAGTCATGCTCTGCTCCAGCTTGGGCTGGAAATGACGGGCAGTGAAAGGAGGAGCGTGGGGTGATGAGGGTGGAGGAGGAAGGAGATGGTTTTCCTGTGCTAAGCGCGGGGCATAAGGACCAAGGCAGTGCAGCTGGTGTGCTGCTGTGGAACCATGGTACCCAGCCAGAGCTGACCGATAGCATGGCTACACATTCAGCAGCCACACCTGGGGCTAGGGTGCAGGTCACCTTTTTTTGCTGGTGTAGCACAAAGGTCAGGAAAGAGGTTTCTTGTGCCTGGTTTTGGTGTGGCTCGTTGTTCTCTGTCATCCCCATGGCTCAAAAGGGGTGAGGGGCTGAGGCAGGGCAGCTCCCCTGGGACCTCTTTGGGGTTTTATAGCTCTAGGATGGGGACTGGACATGCTGTGTGGCTAACACCTCTTTAGTACATGGGACCAGAGGAACTTCACAGCATCCTCAGTGTATTTGTGTCCTGCTGATTGTCCCTATTCTTCCTTCCCTGCCTTGATTCATGTCATTCTCTCACGTGTGCCTTCCAGTGGAAAAGTATCATATATCTGTCAGTGCCTAGATATCTTTACTGTGCTTTTCTCTCTACTAGGTCAATGCAGTGCAAATATTAATGCTTTGGATATCAAAATAACTTTGTGCCATTGGTGTTCTGTAAGCAGAAGAGCTTACAAGAGCTTACAAGAGCAGCCAGATGAGTTCTTCAAGAAAACAACAGCAACAACAAAACACTAGAAAGCTGTGATAATTTTGACTATACAGCATACCTGAATGTCCATCTCAAGTTCTCAAAAGCTTACCAAAGCCATTGTCTTTGTTTTGGTTTGGTTTTGGTTTTGGTTGTGGTTTTGGGTTGGTTTTTTTTTAATTGGTCAAAAGTTTACCCCTCAGGCTTCCTCCACAATTGGAAATATTTTCAAGGGAAGAATTTTGGTGTTTCTCTACATGTACTCAAGCTTTGGGACAGAAGCAGCTTCCAGTGTGTATCTATAGACTACAATCAAGTCCAAAACTTAAACTGCAATTGATGCCTCCCCAGAATCATTAGTTTTCAACACAGATATACTTTTTACTAGGGTAACATGCTAAGCCATAATTATGTTCAGCAAGCCAGGCTCCCACTGAAAGCCTCAGCATTTTCCACCTAACCTCAGTGTTCAGAGTGAGGGGGGTTGCTATTTATTTTTTAACTTTAAGCCATGAACCGTTGTGGGGGAGATGACTGCATTAGAGAGGATTTCCCAGCATGCTCAGAGGGCACCTGTTTCTTTACAAAGGGGTCAGCTATGTGGATGTATCTCCTAAGTCACTGTTGGGTGCCTGATGGGATAATGTCAGAGTAGCTTTATCCTCCCAGGCAGCTGGCAACTCCTACCCTGTGATTAGTGCCACATCTGTGTGACTGTGATATGTCTAATAGAGCAACAAGCAAGGTAATAAGGAATAGATGAAAGGAAGAGAAGGCTACAAGATCTCAGTTTGGCAGAAAACTTATTCTTATTATGCCTGCTTTTAAATAGAATGTTTTAGGAGCTTTAATTTTTCAACCCAGATCTTTTAAAGAGCTAGTTAGGTTTTAAAAGCATGCCTTCATTAACATTTTCTATAAAACCTGTGTCAGAGTCTGGATTTGCACTTGAACTTGTTTCTCGTTGAAATTAAAACTTTTGATTAGAGCATGTTGAAATCTCCAACAAGCCTCAGGGCCAAGGGTTACTTTCCCAGGCCCGTAAATGTCTGTAAACCCAGGGTGAGTGGTTCCGCAGAGGAAGTGAGGGATCTCCAACTTGCAGTGGCTATTTCTTAGGTAGAGCCTCATGCAGGGGCTTGCTTTCACTTCGTCCCTACTCCTGCCAAGCACAAGTCTGAGCTGTGAAGGGCTGCTTGATGCTGTCCCTCAGAAACAGCAAGGGAATGTCCCTGTTTTTGGTCTCCAGCCTCTTTTGAGAGACAGAAGTGTCCAGGTCTCATTTTGGGGTTTGACTTCTGGAAATGGAGTGGAGGGGGAGACCTTCCTGGTCAGGCTTTGGGCTTGACTGTAGTCAAACAGGACATCAGCTATCACCTGCTTAGCCTTCTGGGTCAGCAGGTTGTGTAAACATAACCTGTACTTACTGCTACATTTGCCTTTGCTTTTTCTCCTCTACTGTAAAAAAGGATGTTTCAAAGTCATTAGCTCATCAGCTAATTGTATAAAACCTAGATCACAAAAAATCCTTTCTGGAAACAGAAATGAGCTCTTCTGAATTCAACTGATTATTAGGTTCACAATGCCACAATTTAACGCAGATGCTAATATCTATTTCAAGAAATCCTCATGTGTTGTTAAGGAACTAAAACCATATCCAAGACATTGAAATATTTGCAGGCAGTTAGAAACTTCGCATGTTGCAGGAAGTACAGTATTATTAAGTAGGCAGGCAGATCTCAGGAGTGCTGGATTTCAAACATTGCTCTAGTTCTTTTTGCTTTTTACAGTGTGCTTCTGGGATTTAATCCACATGCAGGCTAGTGGGAGAAAATAGATCAACAACCCCATATTTGGCTGCACTCTATAAGTTTACCTGATACCTTCAGGGAAAGCAGCATTTCAAAGATGGTTGTCAGAGGTACTGAGCTGTACAGCTTCTGTTTTATTGCCTGTTTTCCACATGGGTTATGGTGCTTAACTGGTGAGATGGACTATGTACTGCTCTGTGAACCCAAACGGCATCTTTTGCCTATTCCCACTGCATGTGTTATTCAGTGTGGTTTTAAGCATTTGTCACTGGCATTTGGAGAAGAAAACAACAGTGAGCCTGGTGGTATTTTGGTGATGATTAACATCTCAGGTCTGATTCTGGACACTATCTGTCAGCATAGCTTGAAAATGAAAACAGTCAATACTTAAAAAGAGAAATACCAGCCTAAATGTATTTTTGCATCCCCAAATTACAAAATCACTGTATTCTGCATTGTCTTCTTCAATTTTTGTGGTGATGAGGCTGCCAGCTTATGCCAGTGAGTTTAACGTCACTTGAGCAAACAAATCCAGCAGATGAAACCTGTAAGGATCTGTGCCGACAATTAGATAATTGATTTATCCATTAACTCGAGCAGTTATAAAACATGAATAGCAGTAATGCATACAGAGCCCTGTGCTGGGAGAGACAATTTAACAGTTTGTCTTTTATGGCTGTCTGCTGCTTATTTCTGTGATGCTTCTCTTAATGAGACTTACGAATCATCCCTGTCTGCTTAATTCAGACTCTGAGATGTTTCTTTAGTGTATTTATGTCTTAGAAGAATCTTTTCTTTCAGATAATTAATTTCCTAAAGCCAATTACCTGCTTCTTACCACCATCTTAAAAAGAGCAGTTATACCTAGTTTTGGTGACCTTGTTTATAACTTTAGTATAAGTATAGGTGGAAGATTGTTTTGTTTGCTTGTTTGGAAAAAGTGGTACTACATAATTGGAAGTTTGCAGAGGGCATTAAGAGAAGAAAATCATGCAGTAACAGGGGAGAAACATTAAAATACATCTAGCTCAGGATAGCTTCCTAAAGAATGCTGAGAAGTCAGCTATAAAGCTGACTTACTGAATCTTTACATTTACATTTTTACATTTCACTGTCTGGTGCATACATCTACATTTTGCCTGTCAGATTCTTGAGCTGAGTCTCAAATGAAACACTGAGGACACGGGTGCTCCTTTGTTTGGCTGTTGATGAGCTCAGCTGGGAAAAGAACCTGATGTGTGACGAACTTGGATTGCATGCAAATTTAGCTTGCTGGTGTACTAGCCCTGAGAGTTGCATCTTACACCCATGGCTGAACTCCTGTACACACTAAATAGTTGGTTTGAGGGGTATGATTCTGCTGTGATTCATCAGAACTCGACTGACAAATACACTCTGTGCAATGACAAATGCATAGAGCACTTGTATTTGCTGATACATTTCAGCCTTGTCTATCTAAATCATGTCAGAAAGTCTAATCTTTCTATGTACCCATCTTCAGTAGCCAAATGCAAGCATTTTCAATAGAATAGGACATCTCATCTCAGCAGTGCATAGTTACTATGCAACTGCAGGTAAGAGCATGCCTTAGACTTTAAAGAACTTCACTCTTTTTTGATATGTGTATGAGGGGAAATCTGCACTTCCATGCTGTTCAGTAAGGACTGTCTGCTGTGAGACAAATAATGAAAGTCTTCCAAAAGCATAAGCCAGCCTTTTGGTTGCCAAACTGTAAGGGTGACCTCTGACATTGATCAAAAAGCTGAATGGCAGATAATTTCATAATAAATCAAAGAAATGTGTGATACTTATATCTATAAAAGCATATACCTACCACCTATAAATGTCTAAGTTTTTGAATAATTCCACTGTGCTGAAATCTCTTAATAAAAGTGTGTTTTTCATGTTCCTCGCTCAGCAAGGATTGACTTCGTATTTCAAGGGCTCATAAACTATGCAAATATTCCAGTGCCTTTACCTGTCCTTTCAAAGTTGTAATTTGAATTAGTAATAAGGCTTAATTTCAGATAAGTGGCCAAAAAAAAATAGATGATGGGTACTTAATTTGTAGATCAAAGGTCTGATTGATTTTAAAGTTTGTAAAGTTAAAGAAAAATGAAGAATTATAGAAATTTTTATTCTGTTGGGACCTAAATTGACTCTTCTAATTTCCATCAGAAGGGAAAATGACTTATACTGTTTCTTATTTGCTGCTGTGTTGGTTTATGACTTTTACCTTCTGGCAAGTATTAAGAAAGTGGTGGTTTCACCTGCAGTTCCAATGCCCTTTCCCACCATTGTCTAAGCCTAGAACCTGGGTGCACATTTTAAAATTTTTATTTTGGTAATTGATAAATGAATTTTATAATTGAAATTTATAGTAAATTGACTGAAATAAAAATAATAAAATATTTCAGTTGTCCTATCTGTTATTGTGAGACATAAAGACAGAGCACAGAAGGCACAGAATTAAAGTAGAATAAAACTGATAGTAAGTGAATAATGCCCATGCATTTGTTCACTTGTCAATAGATGGGACATAGCTTATCAAGGAACTAAGTCAGCCCAACAGAAGCAAATCAGTACATCAAAGCATCCAGTGCTGAGGACTTAAAAAGTTTGGGTATTCTACTTCAGAACAGGTTTAGTCTGGTCCCCAGTCTAGGTGTCCCTAACACGTGTGCCTTGAAATGGTCTGAAGGAGCAGTTATAGATTGGGATCTGTATGTCCCTATTACATGCCGGAGCACGTCTGCAGATGTGCAGTGGGCTTTTTGGCTTAGTCACAACCTGTTACAGGGAACCAGTTTGCACACACCAAAACTGCCCTGCAAATAGTAAATGGGAATAGTTTGTTTACTTAAACACTGCTCTAGTGCTCCAGGCCAAAACTGCAAAGGAGGTGTAACCTTAGGGTATCCACATCACCTGCACTGGACTGGCTGATGTGCCATGGGCTGTGGGAGTTTTGTGTCCTGCAGGAGTGGTTGGCAGGTGGAATATCCTAGGGCATCAAAATTACCATTAGACAGCTATGTTTAGATAGCTGAATCCCAGGCTGGGTAGCTGTACTGGAGAAGGTGAATTGTGCCCTGATGTGCCTGAGGCTTCCTGCTGAGTATAAGGTAAGCCTCATGTGAACAGCTCTGAAGCAGACAGCTACACTGGGGATCTTGAGAGCCAGGTTTTATAGAGCACATCCTTTAATGAACACAGAAACAAGAAATCTGGAGGATAAGATACGTTACTAAGTTCCTGCTTTTAGTTTGCTCAGGGAGATGAATAGGAGCAGAAAGCCATGCAGCTAGAATTGCTTCAGGTAAGCACTGAGCAGCACTGCTGGGAGTGGGAAAAAGAAGTGAAGGAGAGGAAATTCAAAAGTAAAGTTGTGGGGTTTTTTTGTTTTCTTTTGTTCTGGTTTTTGTTTGTTTGTTTGGTTGGTTTGGTTTGGTATTCTTCCCATTCTTTAACAGATATTCAGATGTTTTGCTTTGAATTAAAGCTTTATTAATGAAAGCAATCAATCAGATTCATTAAGGCTATGTCCCTTCTCAAAACTAGGCTGGTCTGTGAATATGGGATAGGTGCTCCTCAGCATGGGTTTTTTTTTCTGATTTGCATCAAAGATTTGCATTCAGGCCTTCCACATAGCATGTTGGCAGGTGCTGGTCTCAGGCTGTCTTCAGAGGAGCGACTACCTGTACAAGTGGGCAGACCTCAGACCCATATATGCCTTCTCTTATGTTGGTACCCTAATTGTAAATGTAAATAAAAACTGTTTACCTGAGGTAAAAAGTGGTAAGATTTAACTAATTATAATTCTAGAGCTTTTCGATTGTATATGATGAGGTGTGAGGGAAGGGAATCATATAATGGCAGTCGTTATAAGCTTAAGATCCCACTTGTGCTGGATGCTGTGCAGGGCCATAGTATGCAACAGTTCCCACTACTTGTGTTTTTTCTTCTTGTATTTCTCATCTTCCTTCAACACACGAAAGGTGCCAACACTACAGGCACAGAAATGAAGATAAATAAAAATGCAAAAGGGTATCCATTGCATATATCAGTGACTTATAACAAGACATCTGTTCTGACAAGTCAGTCTAAAACCATTACCCTCTTCTCAGGGAATGTCCTGGGTTCAGCTACAGCAGTCACTTTTTCTCCTTCTTAGTAGCTGGTGCAGTGCTGTGTTTTTCACTTTCAGCCTGGGAACAGTGCTGATAACACCAATGGTTTTAGTTGTTGCTCAGTAATGCTTACTCCAACCAAGGACTTTCTCAGTCTCACGCTCTGCCAGGGAGGAGGGGAAGCCAGGAGGAAGCAGAGGCAGGACACCTGACCCAAACTGGCCAAAGGGGTATTCCATACCACAGCATGTCATGCCCAGTATAGAAACTGGGGGGAGTTACCCGGAAGGCCCAGATCGCTGCTCGGGTCAGGCTGGGTATCGGTCAGCGGGTGGTGAGCGATTGTATCCTCTCCTCTTGTTATTTCCATTATCATTATTATTACTGGTGGTAGCAGTAGTGGTTTTGTATTATACCTTAGCTACTGAACTGCTGTTATCTCAACCCCTGGGAGTTACAGTCTTTTGATTCTCCTCCCCATCCCTCTGGGAGCAGGGGGAGGAAGGAAAAGGGGGGGAGTGAGTGAGCGGCTGCATGGTTCTGAGTTACTGGCTGGCTTAAACCATGACAGTGAAAAAAATCATCTGCATGTCCACCTTCTTATCTGAATTTTAATTTGTTTAGAACAACCATCTTCGTTACAATGTGAGTGTGATTCTTGATTGATACTTGGAGCTATACAAATGAAATAGATGGCAGTAACGAAGCTTCATTATTTAACAGAACCTGAGTGGTTTGAGCCTTCACTTAGCTATTTGTGTTCCTATTTGGGTGTGCAATGCAGAAGGTGCAAAAGCTTAACACCATGGCACCTGTAGGCTTTGGGACCTAGGAGAATCCATGCTTAGATGCTTGGTATCATCATGCAACATTCATCAAAATGGGTGATCCCACAAAAACAGTAGAGTGGGGTGGGAGTCATGTGCAGCAAACAGTCAAATATCCTGGGGGATAGGTCTGTGACCTACACGCTACTCTCCTCCACTGCTTCCTAAAATGCAAGAACTGGAACTGGACCTGGAGCCCAGGTCACTTTTCCCATGAGCCCTATTTGCTCATGCCCCCTCTCTGTCCTAGCTAATATTGGATTATACTGCATCATTCCCGCAGCCAGGCTGAGCGATCACTGGCCTGCAGCATCCCTCTAGCTGTGCCCAGAGCACTTTACAGATGGTTCACCTGGGATCTGGCTGATGTAAGCTCAGGTCCCTCCTGGCAGTTTTAATTCTGCTCTCCCTTCAGCTCATGTGAGTTTTTTAACCATTGGGCTTTGGGTAGAAAAGAGAGCAGAGATACCAGACATGCTTTTGGCACGTTAGCACGCCTTGCCTGTGCTTTACGCCTGTTGGTAATGCCTGCGGAGCTGGGGCACAGTCAGGCATAAAAGACAGCTCAGTGAAAGCCTGAGGATCTCACCTGGAGTCAGGCTCCTGCAGTGGCAGCCTGTTGGTACTTGCAGCACTTCTTGAAGCATGCATGCTTACTGGTGCAGATAGCTGTTTTGAAAATACTTATCAAAATAATTTCTATCAGTTCTGTTTTGAAATTATTTCCATGAAATTATAAACCGTGTCATCACTTTCATTTCTGACACAGCTGAATGTCCTCCTATTTGGAGTGTAATGAATCCAAAAGGTTGATTCCTTCCATCCTTACATGAAAAGGAGTTTCTATATGAATATGTGAACATAAATATATATAACCCACTACATATATACATTTATATATAAATTGTATGCAATGTTTTTATTGATTAAATACGGGTTGGGTGGTGTTTTTTCTTTTGGAAAGAACACCTGTGTTTTCCGAGAATTACCATGTGAGTGAAGTGACTATTCTAAAAACTTTCCTGTCCTCCTTCAGTAAATGACAATATGCTTAAGAAATTACGTTGGGTTTTTTGTTTGTGGTTTTTTTTTTTTTTTTTTTTTTTCTGCTGCTGAAATAAGTATAGGAAGTATTAGAGTCCTGTATATTGAGATCTTCTGTAGATATTTCAGTAACATCTGTTATCTATTCATGAGCATTTTGTGGTCAGTGAAAAACTTGGTGACCTACTGTCAAGTGGCATTAATTAGGAAAAAAAACCCCATGTTGTTCTGAATGCACTTATCAGAAATGGGGACAAGTAATTTCCAAACTATGTTTTTATGCTCTTAATGATTCTTTTGTGATTCAATGCAGTTTATCTACCCCTTTGCCCTCTATGCTTCAGTTTGCACATCTAAATGTATGTTTATTTACAAACACAGGATTCCAGTTCAAAAAGTTTGAAACATGTTTGAATGTTTTTGAAAGCTTCAGGTTTTAACTGAAGGAACTTGCTTGCTTTGTCTTCTGATTCCTGGACACTTAGACTATGCTTTAATGCTGTTTCTGGACTCTTCTTCATGAAGTCTGGAAACGATCTTAAAGTGAGAATTAGAATGCTCACGCATGGAAAAAAAGCCATCACTGTAGGATTTCAGTGAAATTCATAAGTTGGTGTCAAAAACCTGTATCTGTTCACAGTATTATCTATAAAAACCTTTTAAATTAGTTTTAAATAAGAGTGCATAGGCACAAAATACTAATGTAGATGTGGCTTTTGCAACAGTCAGGAATCTAAAATTGATGAGTAGGACTCATTATAAGAAAATAGGACAGCACAATACTAAACAATGTATTAAAATTTTAAAAAATTATTAACCCTCTTTTAAAGCAGCTCATGTAACCTGTGTCAAATAACAAAGTTATGGTCCAAAAATTTTTCATTTAGGCATCTAAATGTGTGGGGTTAATTTTCACCTCTTTTTTATTTATTCATTTTTTTTTTTAACTGATGTGACCTGGAGGTATCTTGCAGTGAAAATAAAAATATTAAAAAAGGAAGACTTAAGAGTACAAGGTAGATCCTTGGAGACTGAAGTAATACCATTAGTGGACAAGCTGAAATAAAAAAGCAGCTCCAATTTAGACACGCAACCTGGTGAAGTCCATTTACATTATAAAATATTTGTCAGAACTACATATTTTTTTAAATAGGAAAAAAACCCCAAAGCCCCACTGTAAATGAAAGCAAAAAGTCAGACTTTTTTAGGTCACTCAAGAACATGTTTTGAAAAGAAAAGAAAAAGGAATAACTCAGATTTAGTACCAACATCTGAACTCCTCTTACTTTTTCCTCTTTGCAGAAAAGCTGTTTCTGGAGATATAGAAACTGGTGAGGAGATGCCCTGCCCTGGTCCCTCAGCCAGGCACAGGTGACACATTTTGAAGGCATTGCAGGCTGCAGTGATGATGGGAACCAGACTGCACTCTGAGCAGGACAGTAAAGAGAAGACCACCAAAGCACTGCACAGGCTCCACAGCTCAAAGCTTTTGTTTGGCATAGGCTGACTTTCTGTATGTACTTATCATTAGCTACACATTGACCCTGAGATTCGAGGTACACTGAGCATATGGGGAAGATAGCCCTCTATATCTCTTTAACCTTTTCTTATGTATTTCCTTTGATAACTAACTCCTCATTCTCTGATCATGAGCAAGAACAAAGAAAATCCCTTATTAGCTTTGTGGATTCCTAGAACCAAGCTTTTAAAAGCAGACTTTAAGTAGGAGGTAGATAAATTCATGTTTGTACATACAGTAAAAATAGTACCATAGGAAACAAGACTTGTAAGATGGAATATTCAGTGTTAAAATGTAAGTGCAACTAGGCTTTAGGTATACCTGTGCTTGCCAAAACTTGTGCATCTTGATAAGGTAAACAACAGAAGCTAAGAACTTCAGGGGAAAGATGTTTCTGTGTGAATGATATTGCCTATGCTCAATTAAGCCTAGTTGAAACAGAGACCATGACATGCCAAATAACAGACTTGCTAACACAGACTTGCTAGCAATCGCATTATGTGGAAATTGGGAAATATTTATTCAACTGAAAGACAAAATACTTTTTAAAAAGGAACCTTTCTTTCTACAGGTCATCAGTGATTCTTAGGCAATACTAATTTTCTCCTGGTTCTGTGACTGAGTGAATTAGTCTGAAGGTCTCCTTTTGTTTTCAGAGCTGCTTGCACTTGTGTTATCAGCACTGAACATACCTGAGCAAATGGGGCTTGGTAAGATGCTTGATAGGCAGAACTTTTCAGGAATCCAATGGTCCTACTGTTGCCCTCTACATTTGCCCTTGGTGGGACAATAGTGACAAAGACAGACAGTGATTAATGCCTCATCTCCGGAGCCCTTTCTGTTTCTGAAGTCTCCTGTTGTCTCTGGCCCAGGATATTTTTGCAGAGTGGAGAGAGGAGGGGTGAAATGGAATGAGATGATTTCATATCTGAATGAGTTATTTTCCCTTTCTGATCCCTGAAAATGAAACCCCTCTGAGTAGCTGCAGCTCCACACATGATTAACTGGAGTCCCAAGAACCACTGCAGGAATGGGGAGCTCTCTGACCTAGAGGTTGTTTTCATGTCCTCTACAGGCTTTCCAGGTCATCTTTTAAAAAGGCTTTTTACTCTACCTAAATATAAGTAACTACAGAATCAGATTTATTTTTTTAATAATAAAAAATCTGAGAAGTTAGCTATTTCTTCCGTTTTGAGACTGCCTTTTCTCACCCCAGACACTTAAGTATGAACAGCCAGTTCATAAGGTGTTCATCAGTTCTTCAGCAGGTAAATTGAAATGGGTATGTGTCTTCATGCTGTCATTATTCAGCAATATGTCACCACAGAGAGTAGTTTTTTACCTCAGGTGAAAGAATGTAATATACTTAAAAATTGTCTATTAGCCTGTCATCATCCATAACTGCTGATGCTTATCGCTTACTCACATACTTTTTTCAGCCCATGAAGCATATGTGCTTTTCCGATTTCTGCGGTTACATTAGTTCTTTTAACGAAGTTCAGACCTGCAGCTCTATTGCTCTTTCAAAATTGTTGACACATTTTCAGAACTGCAGTGGCCTCCTGCCTTCAACCTAGCCTGATTAGCATACAAGAAATTAAAGAAATAAACTTTAAATTCCTCAGAAAATTACATCGAGCATATGGAAGAGCAATTACTGCAGAGAGCTGTTAATGAGCCACTACTTTGCTCAGCTCAAACCATGGGTATGCTCAAACTTCTTTGCGAGGGAAACTACTTAGACCAAAGCTGTCTGAGGAAGTATGGGGAGTGGCAACATTCACATACTAGGGAAACAAAATAAAATGCATTTGTTAATATGTTGGCACAACATATTAACAAATATATGGCCAAGCTTAGGAGACTCAGACTTAATCTCCTAAATTGTAGGTAAGGATAAATAAACAGCATCCCCATAGGTAATTATCCATTACCTATTTCACAACTGGGCAATGTAGTACTTAATCACATCTAAGGGAGGGAAACTCACTTTGACTGTTTAATGTATACTTACTGGCCCCTATAATGACTGTAAATGACACAAATATCTGGACTAAACGATGCTTGAATTACGCTCCATGACATGACTGCAACAGTCCATCAAACCTAAAGGGGCAGGTGATTACCAGCAATAGTTTGACATTTAGTTTTCATATTGAACAATGATGAACTGCAAGAAACAGTGAAAATGCAAGCTGTGATCAAACAGTGTCGTGACAAGAGATACTGTTCGGTCCCAAAGACTGTCCCAGAAGGCTTTACACCTTGTGGGGCACAGGCCTGGGCTCTGTGTCCATGCAGACAAACACTTTAAGCACAAAGAAATTCCAGGTTTAGTAACATAAAGTCCATTGATAAGAATTGTTGGGGAAACATCCATAGGTGTAACTTGCAGACCGTGTTACTGTCTTCAAGGTAGTTCAGATGTAATTAAAATAGTATTTTGTTGCATCTATAAAGTGGTTCTTGATCTTCTGTGGCTATGTCCAGAAGCCTGGAACACTTGAACATATCATGTGCATAACTTGAGGTAAAAACGGTGTGACTGGCAGTAAAAGTATCCCACCAGTTTTGTTTATGATGAAATTTAGAAAGTTACCAGCAGTACGAAGGAAGACATCAAGCAGAATGACTATACCACCACTTAGGCTGGAAAAGATAAACACTTGACCAGCCTAATTCACATTCTCTTGTCATAAAAATGTAATGTTATCTCTGAGTTGCTAGTAGCTTCTCTGAATGTCTATGAAGCAGTTCATGGGCTCTAAGAATGGCAGGTAGAAAACTGCTGCTCTGTAACAAAGCACTTTACCTCCTGAGAGAAATAAATTCACATTTTTGCAACCATAGATGATGAAGTTCTTCTCTCCCCCTTCTCAGGTGTGGCAGAGTGCAAAAAATCTTTTGCAACAGCCCACTCCACTGAGATGCAATAAACTGTATAAATCCTCTCCTGCTTGTGAGCACAGAGAGATGCACTCAGATCTTTTTCTAGGAGGCACTGAATAGATAAACTTGGAAGATACTACTTAAGCACTTTAATAAACAGAACTTCTTCAATCATTTTGATGATTTTACTGAAAACTAATAGGAAACGTGAGGCAGTAACAAACATGTATATATATATATAGGTGTCACTGAATGTATATGTTAGTGTCTCTTTCTATACATTGAGTGTATGTCCTACATTATTTTTTATAATAAAGATTTTAAATTCTGAAATTATTCCTTCTACACCAATGCTTTTGTCCACCTGTGAGTCAGAGGCTCCTTGTCATCACAGGCCTTGTTATAAAAAAAATTGAATGTGAAACTACAAAGATGCATGTAACCATGAGAAATCTGGAAACGGACCATGGTAGTTGAAGATAAGTACTTTATGAAGAAGTGGAATTTGTAGAGGTAGCAAATGTAACAGGAAGCTTTACTGGGGTCTTTTTCATCTTGGGAACTTGTCACCCCACACACTATGAAGACATTGGGCTACTGGTGTCACTGAGCTGTGGAGGAGGAGAAGAAAAAACAGATTAAGGAGACCTTATCTTGAGACTGCTATAGCATCTTGCCTACAGGTAGCTGAGCCAGTACCTCTGTTAGCTATTGTGTTCTGCCCCAGTGGGTGTTCACTCTTTCTTTTTTCACTTTGTCACATCAATGTTAGTTATGAAATTAACAGTTAGTTAAGAACCTGATAGTTATTTTTTAATCTATGTGAAGTACTGTTTCTGGTGTAGATACTTTCCCCTCCCATCTGCTACAGCAAGAAGATTCTACATATTCACCAAGGACTTCTAAGTTATTAAGTCAAAATTTTAACTCAGGAAAGGAAGAAATTAGGAAAAGTGTAAAAGTGAAGGAAATTGAACAGCATTGGTCATGCTTTTTGGTTACTCATTTAGTGAGAAATTATGATTTAATAGAAAAATAGTGAGATCAACCTTTGGATTTGCTCATCCCACTGTCCCACATAGATACTCCCTATGGAGGTGTTCAGCAATGGAGGAGAATGACACCTCCCACGAGCGGGAACAAGAATCCCCTTGTTGCCTGGATTATACACCTTCACAGAAACCCGTTAAAGTGTTTGTGGCACTTTTAATACAAAATCAGCTTGTATTATGAAGGATAAAGTCCTAAAGTAAAAGATGGCAGCACTAACTTCCCATCTTTTTCTGCAATATATTATCCCTCTCTACAAATCCCTTCCATTTCCCTTAGCTTCAGGTGAAGCCCGAAGTGTTTTAGAAACACTCTTATTCTATGGGCACTGATACAAAATTGGGACTTCTGAAGAACGTGCTTCAAATTAATTTCTGGCAATAGTTTCTACATATAATAATTCTAATCCCTAATGCTATGAGAAAGTTTCAGGGAAATTATTCAGTCTGCTTTTCAAGTAAGGAATTCCATAATTTCTGCTGCAGTATGCTAATTTTGTAAAAATCTAATTGTGGCCAAACCTGTATAGTGACTAGACACTTGATCTTGAATTTTGTTACACTGTGATTTATTTTACAGATTTTTTTAAATTTTTCTACACGATAGATCAGGAATGTCTGACTACAAAACAGTCTATCAATATTTTCACATTTCTTATTAATTAAAAATGAACATGATAGTCCTACATATTTAACTTGACTCCTCTCACTACATAAAATGGCTGAATTTAATTTAAAAATCAAAGGACGCATGAAAGGCAACTTAGTTTTATGAAATGTAGAAGTTTTACTTTTTTCGTTTCTACTCCATTATCCAATGATACGTTGATTTTTAAACACTTGCTAGTCACTACAAATTAGAAACCAGCGTTGCTTTCAAAGGTATCTATTATGAAATAGATAATCAATAGGGGGAAAAAAGAAAAAAAGAAAAGATTTAATTTATTTGCAAGTGAAATCAAAAACATATAGCAACCTGACATATAGGAATTTATGTCTATTAATGATTCTGTTGAGCTTCACAAAGAATCATATTTTTGGTAATGATGACAAAAACAAAAACTAATGGAAGTTTTTGTCAAGTACTCTCTGGAATTGCTGAATTGCTTTTCCTGTCTCAAAAACGTAAGCCTCAGACCTTATATCTGTATAAAATTTTGAAACAATCAATCATGGAAACAGCATCTGATTGCAGAAAACATTATTTCAAAATCAATTTGTCATGCTCCTATATGGATTTAGTGCCTTCCTTGTTTTGACATTTCTCGTTTGCTAAATGAAGGAATGCTACTGTAATTTCTCTATGTTGTGTGACAAATTAGAAGGCTAGAATGCAAAAAAGTTTCCTTTTAATTTTTTTTCCCCCCTTTTCGTGGTACATTTCTTTTGTGATGCCTTGGAAACTATGCTGTCCAGTTTCCATCTGAAAATCATTTGCGATGCCCAGTTCCGATCACAAAAAAATCCTTTGATTTTGACAACATGATTGGCTTTTAAGAGCTGCTTGCTGAGAAGAAATATACTGATGCTTCTTCTAATGTTAAATTTCACAAAGTGGGAGATTGGATTTGGTGTTGCTCTGTGCAGTTACTACACCTAAAAAGACATGCTGATTTCTCAGCCGTTTAAAAAGTATTTATTTGAGGTTAATTGCTTTATAACACAAATGTATACAGCATGCTGGTCACAAGTTTCTTTGAAGGAGATATGTAATGTTGTCATATATGTAAGTGATACACCAGTGGCCACCATATTCCCAGAAAGACTCAGATTTTACTTACTAATCAGTGATGACTTTTACTGTATGACTTTGAAATAGTAAAAGATACTAATGTTGAATAATGCGTCTGTTTTGTACAGCTTAAGCTCTTAAAATTTTTGTAACATGAGTATCTAATGGTAGAAACTGAGATATTCAGATTTTCTTTTTCTTCAAAGGTTCATGGACATTGTTTGTTACTAACCTTGAGGTGTGCCTGGCACTATTTCAAACAGTGTTACCATATTCATCATTCATCTACAATTTGGAGCCACATTCTTGGGAAGGGTTTGCTAAAGATGGTTTAGATTTGGCATAGAAGTAACCTAAATCTTTATCAAAATTCGTTCACAGCTGTCTGTTTTTTTGATACAAGTTTGCATGCTGAGAAACCATTCCTAGTTGTTATTTATTGTAACTTAGAAATACCTCAAGTGAACTCTCTTCTTTCTAGGCACCCTGTCAGAAATTTTGCACAGTCACTATGTGCTGCTAAGGCTTTTTAAATCTCCTCTCTGTAGAAGGGTGAGATAACAGGATCAAAAGGATTGAGAAACACCTTCACCTCCCAAACCCTAATTTTCCTTCTCTGACAGTCCAGTACACACAGGTTTTCAGGATGCCTTCCAGCTAACAAAAGGGAGGGGTTCTGATGGAGCATATGCTTAGAAAATTAATAAGGATGGCTTTAGGTTTGATTTTAGGCAACTTTTGCTTAGCCGCCTGCATGAATCAGCTAAATTTCTGAGTGAAATGAAACTCTAAGCAATCTGTTTTGGACTCCATCCCAGGCAGACCTATTCAGCCATCCACTTAATTGCTACTGTATCTTCATTTAGGTACCTCTATTGATTTTAGTCTCAGATGATTTATACAACACCATAAGCAGGTAACAAGCCAAACCAATAGCATTTCACTGGAGATGAAGATACTTATAAACTATCTTAATTTGTCCAAAATCTGCTCGAATATATAAGGCACCTCTTGCTGTGACTGTGTGTTTAAAGTTTGTACTTATGATTTCTCAGCTAAACTTCTGTTCTCTTTCCCACTACAGGTTTACAGACTGTTTTCCTATATCTTAAAACTAAATTACATTTCCATTTGACTCCAAGCTACCCCATAGCCTTCTGCCAAAGTTTCCTGATATTTGTTTTTCATTTTAGCCCTTTGTTATTGATACACTTATTCCTGAATAAGTGTAGAATTAATTTGGCCTGAATTCAGATGCCAGTATGATAAGGACCTTTACATAGTTGTGAGTAATGAGCCATCAATGGCTTAATTCATAAACACAGAGAAATTAAGCAGTTTGAGAGTAAGATTCATTTTACCTCTTTAGAGCTTTGATTCAGTATGAAATCAGTCCTAGACAATGTTTTTGCCTAGAAAATGGTTTATTTGTTCCTGACATCTCTCTGTAACAGAGAATTAAGATTGAATATGCTCTTAGAAGGCCACAGCTGCTAAGACTCTGCTACTTGGATTTCCTGGAGCAGGATTAGATCTCAACTCAAATGTTCCTGCATATGTGTGTAGCACTCCTCAAATAGCTATTTTAAACAGCTTTAGACTAATGTCTTCAATGGTTCTTATGCTTGAATATTAACATGAATAACACTGCAATCAAAACAAGGGAGATGATTAACTTTATACATATGAGCTGTCTGTCCTTTAGGTGTCTAAGCAGTCCATTAACACAATACTTAGTGTTTTGTGACTTTATTGCTAAGTATTATGTGATCTAGAAGAAAAGTGCAAATGAGAGAAATCATCCTCGTTAAATGAATCCCATCCTATTTTAGTTTTCCACTTCAAATCACAATTAATGTGTATTATTCACACCTTTTCATTTCTCTAGATATTTTATATTATATTAAAGTAGAACAGGTGCTTTGTGCAGACTGTCCAAGATATGGAAACAGATTATTCATGTTTTTCAGTTGTCTTTCACTGTGGGAGATAATAACGTAACAGAAGGGACTCAGTTATTGAAATCCCCGTAAGTTAACAATTTTAGGAGACACTTCGCAGAGAGGATTTAACCATTTCTTTCTGCAGTTACCACTTGTGTCATATCAGGCTGCTCATCCTGAGTAGCAGGAGGAGCGAACACTGGATTCAGGCGAGAAGCACCTCAGGAAAGAATGATCTCCTGTATCATTTAGGCAAGAGATTTGTTACTTGTGTTCTGGTGTTTTATCTGTGGCTGCATTGGCTACAGCGTACCAAAAAGTACTGAGGTCTGGAGTCAGTTTGGGCATACCTTGCACCAAACAAAGTCTTTGCGATAGAACTCATTTGGGATAGAGTTCATAACTTTAGCTTAGCTTACTGTATAAAAGTTATTAGGATCTTTAATATGAGGTCTTTTTTAAATCAAGAAGTCTATGAACTGTATTTTTTTTGAGGAGAAAAAAACCAGCATCACTTTCGTCTGTAGCTGCTCTCTAGTTTTGAATGTTTAGTACATGCCACAGCCCAGCACCTGGAGAACGGCAAACCTTAAGCAAAACAACTGATATGACTCAACCTATGGCCTCAGAGGGTTAGCTCCAGACTGAATTAATTCTTGTGAAATGTAAATCTCTCTATAATGCATTCAGACTGTTTAAGGCCACAGAAGCTACCTGCACAGAATGAAGCTTATTCAGAACTGATTAGGACAAAGTTTTTCACAGAAGCACAATTGTACTATTTCTCCAATAATCTATGGAAGTATGTGAACAAACATTTACATAACAATGTTGAAGAAAGATGAGAAGCTATCCTATAAATACTATGGGGCTACTGAGAATGCGTAAAATGTTTTAAAATTAGCCTGAAAATATTAGTATGTTTTAGATCTGCTGCTTAATTATGACACTTCATAATTATGCATAATATCAAGTATCATATTGAATCTGCGGTGGAAGTGAAAATACATTTACAGTAAAGGTAGAAAAACAGAAGCTTCAGAAAAATATAAAACACGTAGCCTCTCAATTCTTAATCTGCATTGAAAATTGAATTATACAAACTGAAATTACCCCTAACTCTCTATTAGTTTAATGAAGGTCATGTTACAGAATAGCTATATTAAATTCAAAATCATTATCATAAATCTTTGTTGTAAAAATGTACATACAGTTGACTGTGAAAATCAGGTAAGTTATATTAAAATGTGTTGTTAAGACAACATATTATGTCCTTAGCTTTGAAAAAATAATAAGCTGTTTTTATCTCTGATGTACAAAGGTGATCTTCAAGAGACATAAATGTGTGAAAAGTTACAGAAGAGAGTTTTTTTTAAGACATCTTCTGAAGATGTCTTCTAGAAAAAGGAAGGAAGGAATCTTTTAAAAGATAAGGTTTCAAGACAAACTGGAATAAAGCTATTTCAGAAAAAGAAATGCAGATAATGATATATTCCCATATGATGCTGTTCTTTTGTTCACCTTTTTAACACTGTAGTGGTGTTTTTGGCTTCTCTGTGTTGCTGTCTTCTTGTGCTGTTCTATATGCTATATATAGTTCTCATCCTGCAATGCTAAACATCTTATCGAAAGTACTCAAAATATTTCAAGTAAAAAGTTATTGTAGAAGTCACCCTAGCTTTCTAAAGCTCTGACTTTTAGGGCTAGAAGGTGAATACAACCAGTTGTCATATCCCAGTTGGGGGTATTGAAATGTGAAAAATGGCACTTTCCTAATCTAAATTGGTATTTTTTAATTTAAGCACTTCACATTTTGTGATCCTCCCTCAACTGTTTTCTAGATCTTTCCAGATCTATGTTGAAGCAGTTTTTCAGTTTTCTCAAATTCTTATTGGTCTTAGCTCCCTGTTATCCCCTGGAAAGAAAAAGGTTATTCAGTACATGATATGAATTACCATATGCTTCTGGATTGTCTGGTTGCTAGTCTTTGATTAGAATTCAAACCGTTTCTATAAACAGGATAAATTTGGATCTAAGAATATACTTAACACTTTGTTGAACTGAGTTAACTGATAGGTGTTACTTCTTCCCTGTTGTTATTTAAACTGTGAGATAAATTTTCAAAGAAAAAGAAAATAAAAGAAAACCAGTCTCTTCCTGCCAACATGAAAATGAAATTCTGCATTGAATAAAATAGGAAAGCTATATTACTGTTTTCTCAGGTTCTGAGTGGCTTAATGAAACCCAACTCAATGGCTTAATGAAACCAGAAAGGCTTTATTTGAGCTCTTGAGCACATAACCCATCTGATCACAGCTGAAATCCCTATACTATCAGGTTGACCTCATTATTTTGAAAAGCCCTGAGATTTCTCACTCTTCTTGGTCCTTTATAACATTAACACTAACATTTTTGGATGAGAAGCAGCTTGTGACATACTTATTTTTATTTTCCTGCTGGTGTGTTACTGCTTAAAATTGCACTGTATAACTAATTATAGCCTTAGCAGTGGTACTGATTTTGAGAAGAATAGTATAAAAGACACCTGCATGCCATCTTTTAACTTTGCACCTAGCCTATTAATCAAGGAACAATAGAGTTGGAGTCTGAGTATTGTAGCATTGCTATTTTTAGATCATGCCTAGCTCTGGTGTCCTCTGTGTTTGTACAGCACATAATATAGCGAGGTCCTGGGCTGCATTTAGGACTCAAGTGCAGTGCAAATAAATGCACACAGACTGTCTGTACAGCTAGTGTTAAGACTGTCTCTCTTCCGCTAGTGGAAAGAGAGTATTCCGAGGCTTTCAGAGCTCCAACAAGCTCCTTCTGGGTATTTACACCACTCATGGCTGTCGTAGTGGAGTGCTTTAATATGAGTTGTGCGCACAGTTGAAAGGAGAATATACTCATTAGTGTCTAATGTATTGTTCAAGGTTATACACAGGATATAGAAGTTTAATGAGAACTTAATGGGACTTCTACTACTACTGATTAAGTGTATCTATCATTTTGAGGATGTGGGTAAAACTGATTAACATTGTAAAGTTAAGGAAAAATGAATGCCCAGTATGTTACTCCCTTCTGCCATTAATCACATTCATTAGCTGCATTCCAGCGACAAGATTCTGACCCATTACCAGCACAGTACTGGGAGGACCAATACCAGTGGCCTGCTGATTTAAGTAGTAATTAATCACATTAACTACTATGACTATTTTTGTTCTTGCTGTCATATGTGGCTTGTAGTTTAAGCTAACTGTGACGAAAGTGAGAGTTCAGTACGTTACTGTAAATTTATCATCCATGGTGCCTTGCTGAAATCCTAGTCCAAGGGCTGCTGAGATGGCAACTGGGGGGAGAATCAGCACATAGCTTCTCCATTTTAGAGGGGTTGGGGGAGGTGGTTACCCCAGGAAGGAACTCTACATCTGTAGAAACTTGTCAGTTACTACATTCCAAAATGGTGATTTATTAAATCCTGATTTATTTAGTCTCTTTTTTAATATTTAACTACTATATCTTGGCTCAGGGGGCCAAGAAGGCATGACCAATTATCCCTTCTTTTACAATACACTTTTCAAAGGTAGAAATGGTGTTTTTGATCTGCTATTTGTCAAGCAGATTTTGTCCAGTGTCTTGTTGACATTTTTCTTTGTCATGGGGCATCATACCTCTAGGAATGGAAACTCTACATTAATGTTTGAGAGATTGGGGTGGAAGAACTAATTTCAGATCAGCATATATTCCAAATACAGAAGAGAATTATTTCTTCTGTGTTCAACAGCAAACCAAAAAATATCTGGCAGTTGCCTTTGCAAGTCAGCATGTGCTAACTTCAAGTTATTTTACAATGTTACTTTACTTTTAAGAGGAAAGTATTTCTTATGTTTTTGAAGGCACTGAAGAGCTCATGTTCCCTAACCTGCAGTTATTTTGGAGGCTGCTGATGCCCTTAGCATAAACTTGAAAAATCCCCAGGCATAACAAAAACAGTAAGTCTCCCTGGGGTGCCTGACATCCCACAGTATTCCCAAGAATATTGCTACTGTACTGGGGCTTGCAAAGTGCTTCCTCTGGTAGAAGATGAACTGCTGACTTGTGCATGCCATGCAGAAAATGTGTCCTCCAGGACACCTGACCTTGCTCTAGTCCTTTTACCCTGTGTTGAGGATTTGACTGTAACCATCAAATAGACTTTTTGCTTTTCCATCTTTTCTAACTTGCAGGAACATGTTTGTTTTTTGTTTTGCTTAATTATTTTTTTTTCCTAACTTGAGAAGATAATGAGTAGACAGAAAGCACTCTATATGTATATGCCTCACATGAATGTAGAGAAGCATTCCAACTGTAGACAATGAGGCTGATGTATTTAAAACTGAATCATGAGTACAATGGCCCTGTAAATATTGCTTAAGGGAAAAAAAAAAAAAAAAAAGAAAAAGGAAAGAAAAGAAGATATACCCCAGCCTGTTCTTGCTCAAAATGCATTTACAGGATTACTGTTGCTCTAATCTGTGCCTTATTCCTAAATGTTACAGATTTAAGTAAAGTTTTGTTTACAGAGGAAGAGAGTACTTGAATATTGAATCTGAAAGATGTTTCATGTTTGATTGTAGCTCATTTATTCATAGCTCATATGTGGGTTTTTTTTAATTCACTTGCTGAAGGCAGTTACATAACTCTTCCTAGCTTAAGGATTTTATTGAATTAAATTAGTAACTATTAGTAACTATGTCATTTTATATAATTGACATGGATTTGTATGAAACATGATTTGTCTACTAGAAGTGCTATGAATCGTTGTGGCTGTTAGATTAAGGCAGATTAATTAATTATAATCTGCACCCTTAACAGTAAGTATAAATGATAAGATCATTATATTGCAGTATTAATATTTATTTTTTGTTGTTGTCTTGCTGATTTCATTTGACTTCAATATTTGGTTTGAACCAGAGGCAAGCCTTCCTATAACAAGCCCATTGAGTGATATCTTGCAGATATTTTTCCCTTTTACTGATGGAGAAGCAACACGGAACAAACAGCCTTTAAGGGGCAACATTGAGACTATTTGTCCTAAAAGCTAGCCTACTTTGAATGTTTTTCTAGGTTGTTAGTCTTAGCTCAAGCATTTTAGAGCAATTATTTCTGTGGAGTGTGGAGTAACATGCATAGTTATGGCTGCCTAAGTGCTCTCTTTTTAAAGAGGTTTTCCAGTTACTACTAATTATCTCAAATGATAGCTATGTGAACTTACTTTTTTCCTTTATATTTTGTCTCTCCTGAAAACTGTTTCTTAAGTTCAACCAAATTCCTTCAGGCATTTTCAGCAGTGAACTTGATAAAGCAATTAAAGCCTTTCAAAAATATATATACACTTAACGCTTTTCTGTGGCCCTGCTTTTGGAAAAATTTGAGAAGTATAGGAGTCTGGAAGGCTGTAAAAGCTTTTAAATTGCAGGGAGTGTTTGTGCTCATATAACTATTTTTACGCTCAGATTTTGTGCCTTTAAGAAAGAGTAGTCATTCATCTTTAGTTCTGGATCACCTGTTATCTGTTGGGATCACCTGTTATCTGTTGGGTTTTGTTTATTTCTCTGTTTGTTTTCTGCATCTTTATAATTAGATCAAATATACTTAGATTTGATTAGTTTTTATATGCAGCCTGGAGGACATGCTCACTTCAAAGCTAATCAGGTGGCTGCATTAACTTTCCTTTTCACCAGCTGCTCCAGGCAGCCCTGACCACTTGGGCATGGAGGATTTGAGCATTACATGATACGAAAATGGCACCTGTCGTCTAAAAGCCTTTGCCTTCAGGTCCAATTCTGCCTTCTCAGAAACCCTGGTAGGCTAAGTGTCTCATTTCTAGAGCCTCAGCCTCATGAGCACTTTGCTATCGAGTGCTCTTCTCCCATGCTTTTAAGGGCTTAAAAAAATCTTACACTTCCCTCCCCTCCCGCCCCTTCATTTTTCTTTCTTTTTGAGTGGTTTCAATTTTCTCTCGTATATGTGACCTCCCAGTCTCGGAGTTGGTGCTGTTTACTCCAGCCTCTACCTGCAGAAGCAAAATGGGATTCCTTTACCAGAAAAGTGTTTCACCCTCTCTTTGTGCCTGAGCTACTTGCCTTTGGGCTTTTTGACCTACTGTTCAAGCTTTTAAATAGATACACACACATCATGAGTTAATCCCCAGCAAGTCTAGCTGATCTTGTTTTAAAGAGATGGGGACACCTCCAGCTGTATTTTAATCTTGCTGCAGCAGGAGCCAACTGACTCCTGAACAAATAGCAGCTACATTTGTCATGCTTGAAAGTACCCTTCCTCTTGATGCACAGCATGATCTCTCATGCTCTCAGAAGCACAAGGTGCAGTTTGGATGCAGCTGTCACAGTGCGATTTGCTTCAGGCTTTTTGCTTCAAGCTTTACTTCTGTGTTCATGTTTCCATAACCTCTGTGGTTTCAAAGACCCATCTGTATGCCTGATTTCCTTCTCCTGATCCTGGGTAAAATTATGCTGCTCCAAGTGCCCTACCTATGGGCAAAGTTATCTGGATTTATTATTTTCTTTTTCCTAATCTTATTCTACTTGTTATTCTATTAGTGGACTGTATTAGGATGGTTTTTATAACTGAAGCTATAGGTTTAGTGATTGTATATCATCCCCATCTTAGGAGATATTTTATCTTTAAAAGGTGCTCAGTGATACAAAAAATTCGGAATGTCAACACTCTGGAACATAGATAGGCTTGCGACACTGCTGCAGTCAAAAAGATTTTTTTAAAATTACCAGTATTTTCTTGTCAGTAAGGAGAAAGGCAAAAGATCCAGGGCTTAGAAGGTCAGAGTAGCCATTTGGAAGAGCCCAACTTTCACTGTGGTTACTAGAGAGAACATAAAATATCTGCATTTCCAACTTTGGTTCATGACTCAGGAGTCTGAAGTTGGATTGAGTGACTGTCACAGGCTGCTGAAATTTTAAAAGGGCTCTTTAAAAGCCTGGATCTGATGGTCACTAAAACAAGCTCCAAGGCTGGATATGTAAAATTAGATGGATAGACCTTGACATTATTTGATTAAAACATCTTTAACATTAATTTTTAGATGAACCTGTCAGAATAGCCTATCTGTAATGTTTGGGGCTTTTAATGCCCTTCATGGCTTTAAAAAAGTCTAATAGCTTTCATTAGGCTTCCATTAGCAGTGCGGGATAAAACAGGAAGATACACATGCAGAAAGGCAATGATTTGTTTTGTTGTTTCGTATGTACCATAGTGGATGAAAGGGCCATTACACTGCAGATTCCTCTTGATGTTCTTTGTTCTCATAGATATGAGTTCAGAATTCAAGTTTAATAGCTTTCTAAGATTAATTTAATTTGTAAAATAAAGGAACTGTCCTCCTTTTCAGCCCTGTCTTAGAGTTCAGTGATGTTCACATATGCTCTTCATGAGGTTGACTGTATGTGTTGTTTACTTTTGCTCTCTGTATTTTACTACTTAGTCATGCATAGCAAGAGATCTGTAAATGTTTCTTGATGTACCTGCAGGGGAAGAATGGGATAGGTAGTACGCATTAAGTGGTTTTCACAAAAGTTTTGAAAAAAACTTTATTTCACATATCTCATATAATAATATATTTTTATGAAAATGAAAGCCAAATTTTAATTAAATAATTCTGACAATTATTTTCTAGGAAATAAAGACAATGAAGATAAATTTCAGTTCCAAGCCATACCTGTAAAAATGGGTTCTTTTTATACCACAATTTTCTGTATCCATAAACTGAGAAGACTGCATGTGTAAATCTGTTTTGTCACCATAGGATCACTTTTTGACCCTGGTGGAAGGCCAAGAGTTTAGACCCTTTGAAGTCAGTTTAGGTTACAGTTTACTTTGTTATTGGAAGGCGCAGTGCTATTGGGACTGGCAGAGATTTGTATGGAAACATACAACTTTCCATATACAGAAAACTAGGGATCTGGGAAAATTTCTTAACTATCCCTTCCTTAATCTTTATTTTGTCCTTAAGGGCATCACAATTTCTGACATGTTTTCGATGACTCTCTTTTCTACCTAAATATATAAATAATGTTTGAACTAAACCTGCAGCTTGCCGCACTGTGCTAGTGAGTGCATAACGTTATTAACTGCTTGCTTGGTGCTGAAGAAATGACAGACTTATGATTTTTACTTTTTTCCCCTAGAGATGATTACAGCATTCATCTTAATATCTTCTGGGTACAGAAAAGTGTTCCAGTAGACAGCAGGACATCAATTACAGATGTGAAACATGCTTATAGACATATGGGTCTTATGTTAGCAGCCTGTTCAAAGAATTAAGTAGTGAGGATCCAAGACAGTCCAGATGTTACAAATTCTATCAGTGGTCACTGTGGCATGAAATCTCATGTGAGTTTCACTTCTTGGAATCGTTCAAGGTGAGTTATATAACAAACTTCATAAATTATTATTACTATCAGGACAGGTTTAATGAGTGATTAGCAGGGAAATTGAAGGATTAATTAACTTGGAATGTTCTTGAGGGGTAGCAAATACTCTGAGCTTTTATTATGTGAAAAGAAGGTCTTGGCTTTTATACAAGTGGTCATCCTACTTCTTCAATGACCTAATTGTGCTTTTCGGTTCTCACTGGAGAACAGAATCATTAAAGCAGTGTATAACTCTTGGGCAAAATTGTGCCTTAAGCACTTTACTCTTAAATTTTTAGATATGTTTTACCTAAAGGCAGTTGTTAAAACTGATGTTCAGAGTCCAAGTAAATCAGGGAGGCTTTTTTTTCTGAATTGAAAAAAAAAAAAGGGGGTACACTGAGTCCCTAATTCTCTAGATCTAATCCAGAATTGTTAGCACTTCTATAAAAAACACTTTTCAAGGTCTGGGGAAACATTTGAATGTTACAGATTAACAATTTTCTCATCTGGGAGCATACATTTTTCTTGTCTCTTATGATAGGTGAGAAACATGGCGGAAACGAACGTCAAACCAATTAAAATAGAAAATAAGAGTTAAAACTGCACATTCTGGGGATTAATATTTTTTTCTAACTTTGTCTCTATTACAACATAAGGTTCAGAACAACAAAGCCTGAATGATCTAATAGAAGATATGATTGGTTCATGACTTAAGAAGAGTAAGAGAATAAAACACTGGAAAATCAAGAGAGATTGCTTTTAATATCTTTTGCTGTTTGCACCTGTAGGAGTGATAAGGAGAACAAAGCAAAGGCATGGTGCTGTGGTTAATATTTCTTGTTACAACAAACACATACCAGATATGCAAGACTACTAAATGCTGCAAAATATATAAACATTATAATTGGTACAGAATCCTTTAAAGCTTTTAACATATGCTTATGATAAAAATACATTTTTAAAGCCTATGCTAAACAACACTTGCAATATTTTTTTGGACCAAGAGTTAGCTGTGATACTCTCCCATTCCCTTCCCTTCCCTTCCCTTCCCTTCCCTTCCCTTCCCTTCCCTTCCCTTCCCTTCCCTTCCCTTCCCTTTCCAGCAATAGGGGATGAAGAGTATATGAGGTACTTGGATCTTAAATGGTTTTAGCCTGTGTCCCACAAGGGAGGTAAATCTTTCCTGGAATTCAGTCCAGTACTATAACTCACTAACTGTACATACAATATCAAAAGAAATATCTCTCCTGTACTCAAACCCAGATATTATTTGCAAGGCTAACAGAAATTTCCCCCTTGTAAAGAGAACTTTTTCAGTTTACTAGATGAGCTAAACCCAAGAACATATTCAAAGAGCAAAGGAATAGAGAGGCTGAAAGACATCTCTGGTTTTTTAGACTTAACAGGAGTCTAAAGTCTTTGCAGGGGGTTGAATAAAAAGATTCAGTTTTTCATTTTCAGGGGTTATGTTACTTTCTAAAAATATATAAATATAAATTTTGAATGTAAATCCATTTTTAATTCTGGAATTCTATTGCCTTTTCTTGTTCATAGAACTTTTATCAGCATAGTCCTGATTAAATAAACAATAGCTAAAATGAATCATATTAAGTATTATGAAAACATTTTCTAATAATTATTTTTGTTTCAGTAGTTCATTAAATAAGTCTATAATAGCTTTTTGCTCAGGATCTTTTTTTTTTTTACTAGCAGCATATTTGACAGCACAGAATTTTTTCTGGTGAGATTTCTCACAACAGTAATATCTGAATTTGGACATGTTAAAATAATGCAAGAAGAAAGTAAGTGTGCTCCTGAAGAGTTATGCTTAATGACAGACCTACTACTAGTCAGTTATAATAGTTGGAAAAATCCTTCCTAATTGTTTGTTTCTTCTGAATTTTTTCATTAAATTAGTCTTCTACTTATACACAAACAGGTAAACCTTAGTTTACAGAGCTGAACTAAACTAAGTATTTTAATTAATTTTTTCTTATTTTTTAACATTCTGAAGTCTTACAATGTAATAAATCCATATTCTGCTGCAATAAATACTGAAATCAAATGCTGATCCTATTATAAAACACATTGACATGAAAATGCATAAGATTATGTGGTAATATTTCCAAAGGTTGCTATCAAAACAACAACACATGGACTTGTGAAAAGCTCAATTAACCTTTGGTGTTTGAAAAGTTAATACTTAGCCACATTGAGGAGATTATCTGGCACGAAAAATGGAAAGCTGATGATTTGAACACAGGCGTGCAATTATTCTCACTGGTAGATTATGTGCTGATGGGATCAAACTATATGCCAACCAAGCCTCTCTGAATCATCAAAGAAGAAATGTTAAAAATTTTCTTGGCTCCCAAGCATGATCTCTACTGCCATATGTGGTTTTCTGACTAATGCAGGTCCCTGGAAAACACTTCTTTCTCATCCTTGCATTACCACCTCTCAGAGCTTCCTAAATGATTAGGCTATTTCTTTGGAGTGTATGTATTACTATTTTTGTAACCATCAAATTATTCTAGTAGTCTGTTTTATTTAAAGATTAACATATTGTAGGGATGCAATAATCTGATGTTAGCTAATGACATTGGAAGCATGTTCTATACAAATCAAAGTCAGTTTTAAGGAAAAGGAGTTAAGTATCTGACACACACGAGAGAATGATGGCTGCTTATAAAGATGCAGGGGGAAAAGATCAGCTTAATCTATAGATTCCAAGATACGAGCTGAAAACTTTTTTCTTTGCCTCAATGTATACAGCTTGTTGGCTGTAGGACTGTTTTGAGCAAGTGTCTGAGAGCTCAGACCTGCTGAGGTGCATCCACAGAGAAGGAGCTGAGTCTGGGTGGGATACTCACATTGTTTGAGATTTTGACCATTCTGCCAAACCTAAATTGAGCCTGTCAAGATTGTAGGTCCATTCCAACCCAAACTATTCTATGATTCTGTGATTTTTATTTGTTCAGGGATATTTAACCTCCTCTTTCTGGAGTATTACATGTCCCTTGCTACTTCTGATTTGCTTTAGAGTTGTTTGGATTGCAGCAGGAGAGATGCTGGCAACTCCCATATTTGCAAAATGAAGAACCGTTGCTTCTCCAGGGATATATTCCATGTCTGGGAAGGTAATGAACCATTGCTCTATGAAAAATTTACATAAATTGTTTCTTATTGTTTCACATAAATATAAGACTACTGTTATTTATCAGCGCATTAATGACCTGTATGAACAGGTATATAAGCCTTTGGATACTGAATGAGACCACCTCAGCTCCCTTTGGAAGTGAATGTGGGTTGGAGTGACTGACATGTCACTCCTATAACCTTCCCTTTGAGAAGTGCAACACAAGCTGTTACATACAGAATTAGAAATTCACAGTGATTTGAGGTAGTAGGACCCTCATTTGGTCTTGTTCTATTGTGTCTCACTATTAAAAAAAAATTATTGCAAATGAGTACTAATGCTACCATTAGTGAAAGGAATATATTTATTTTTAAGGTAAAGTCAGTTTGCTTGGTTGGACAGAGAGAGATCTGCTCTGCTTCCTATCAGGAAATTGCTGTCAGGCCCAACCAGCAGATAAAATTCACTGATTCTCATTGTATAAAAGGGAGTGTGTTTCCTTGGTTATTATCCCTACATTTAAGATTACTATTTTATGTTTTAGACATTAATATCAAAATTGGATAGGTTTTTATTCTTATAAAGCTTGAAGAATTGCAAGATCAGCAACTTTGAAAGTCCCTGGGGAAGCTATGCTTTGAGACCTGCACTAGAAAGTCATGACATCCACTGTATAGGTTACAGCTTTGGTCCAGGTATGTGTATGTATGCTTATATGCCTATATTCTGTACTACGTTTATTTTTTAAGTAATGGCATTTTCCTTACTAGTTAAACATTCAGAAGTATAAAGTGTAATGTACATATCAGCATGGCTGTGAGGAATTCCAGGCTTTAATTTAAAGGGGTTTGAGAGGAAGGTTAGCAAAATAGACAATAGAGATTTGAGTTGAGTCAAACTTTCATAAAGATGCCTTTCCTTTCTTCTCTCTATTGCAAACTTTGGATCCCCTCCAGATTTTCCCTTTCAGTATCCTTAGACAGAATCTGAAGCCTTGTTTAGAGGACAGAAAGGAAATGTTGGTGGCTGGACACAGACCATATGGAAACCTGCCTTCCTTGCCTATAACTCTGAAAAGAGAGAAGTATTTCCTGAATGACTTCAGACTACACTAGAATAATAGGTATTTCTGTCAAGCTGTCTTTAATTAAAAAATTATAGAAATATGAATATACACAACCCTGAATTTTCTAAACCTATGATATAGACTGTAGCAAAAATGTCACCTTAATTTCATATGTACAAATAAGAACAGAACTCAAAAGGGCTTAATTCATTCTTGTTCTAACTTACTTGATTTGATTAGCATTAGACCATACATTAATTTGTCTAAATATTGTTTACATATATATTGTAAACCAAGCAGTTCTAATATATATGCGTATCACCTGGAACATATAAAGTGATAGAAGGACATAAGAAAATCTGTGGTTCAAATGCTTTGGATTTCCTGATTAATACTATAAAAAGTCAAAATAAGAATTCAATTCATGCTTAAAAAAACAAAATTATGGAAACAACATCTGTTATTTGCAAGCTTCTATTTGCAGGCAGCATGTTTTTAATAAGATTCTGATCTAATAAAAATAGTTTTTTTTGTATACTATGTAAACTGCAGGTTCATCTGTTAATAACATCTTCACTTTTGCAACAAGCATATAGTTGAAGCAACAGTATAATCAGATTTTCAGTGTTCTGGACAGTCACACTGGAAATTATGAATTGTAACGTAATTTTTGTTTATGTTTATTCCTCCAGAGGTTGCGGACCTCACAGGGTGACATTAAGAAGTCAGATCCTATCAGGAGTTAACCACATGATGGTTGTTGAGGAATTAGAGGACAACCCCAATGATTGGAATACTGCAGTGCATTAACTGTTAAACAAGTGATAAATGTTCATCTGCTCCATCTGTTTCCCCAAATGTTCATGTGTAGGCATTGGGATCCTCATCTTGGTTATGTTTCCTGGGTACTAAAATAATGAAAACAAATTATACAAAAGAAAAAATAATGCTGGTAAAATTCTGTAGTTTAAAAGTTAATCTTTGTTCACTACATACGTTCTTGAAATACCCATTATCTTCAGGCTGCTACTCACAAACAGAGAGGTTATATTGGCTCCAGCTCCGCCAAATATTTGTCCTGTTCCTCTCAGAGAGGTTCCCACCCATCCCAAGACGTTTAAAGTAATCACAGCATTTCCACACTGAACAGTTCAGTGTTTTTAACCTGTTAGTGATGTAAGTTTGTATCTTTAAATGTGAACTAGCTATCAGCAATATCTGTTTAATTGTTTCTCTAGCAGCTCAGTTATGTCTGCAGTGGTACAGTGAACTTCCTGGGGGTAGGAATATCCTCTAGGTATGGCATGCAAAGGAGATGGTAATAATCATCTCTTTCTGTCAGTCAGAGTCTTTAATTCATAATATTTTAGACAGTACTATAGGAAGGTGAATTACTCTGATCACTTCGTGTGGATTAAAGCAAAATCCTGTTTGCTTCATCTATTTGAATAAAGGATTTTTCCAAACATGAAGCCCATTACTCAGTTAAAATGATTCTTCCTTGTCTTGGTTTCATTGTGAGATTTATAAAACCTTAAAACCCTTTCTCATCAATTCCAAGCTTTCCTCCAGGCAATTCATGTCTATCACTAATCACAATTAGTGTTGCTTGTTTACTTAATGACAAGCTAGCAGTTTCAAATAAGCTGTCTCATAATTCTTGCTTCTGAGTAAGAATAACCAAGCTAAAACAATCAGTCTGTGTAGCTGAACCCAGGACAGGCTGTTTCATCCTAGGTCCAGGTAGAGAGAAATTACTTCCTTTTGAAACCTGTAATGGCAGATGGGAGGTCAATAGCGTCCTGCTTTTTGAATGTTTTTTGCAGTTGAGTGTCTCACGGACTCTAGGATCCCTTCATGAACTTTCTTTATACAGCAACACTATGTGAAGAATTTAGGAGGTGAACGTAAGATTTAGAGGTGAGGCATATAAAGGGCAAAAAAATCTTATTTAAAGTCTTTATTGTAGTATCTTAATTACCTGCATGCCTCAACTTCTCTAGTCTGAGCACCTTGACACCTTTCTTCAGTCAGAGCCTGGAGAAAATGTAAAAAATTGACTTCCTATATCTAAGTCACCATGGACATGTCTAGATAGGATCTGAGACTACTAAGACTCTGGTGCTACAGGTGTGACAGTGAATGACAACCCACAGTGAACTTAGATTCTAAGATTATTTAAGAATTACTGACATGAGAGTTTTACACTGCTTGATTATCTGAGGCACCCACTCCCTTGCTGCCCCCAGTGCTATGGTCACTGTGTCTTGCCATTCCTTCCTGACAGAGAGGTCACTGCTAGCTTAGGATGTCAGAAAATTGGCTGGGTTCCTACTGTGCTGCTGCTCGATTGTTAGGAATGTCAGGGGCCAAAGTCACTGGGCATCCCCCTACATTCGCCTCCATATAGCTCTGGTCTCCAGGAACTTCCCTCACTCTTCAGTCAAGATCTTCACCTTTTCAGCCCCCAAAGCCCTCAGTTTTTCCAGCTTAAACATTCTATGTGGGGAAAAAATGCTGCATGGTCAGTCTTCTAATTCAGGATGTGTCACTTTTGTTTAGTCTAGGTATTACCAAAGTTTACAGGTCACCCGTACTAGTTGTGGGCAGAAAGTAGCAGATTTCTGCATGAGTGCTCAGCTCATCTTGGGACAATCCTCCCCACCTCCCCCTCTCCTCCAGTTATCTGCCACCTCTTTACATTCACAATTTGAGCTATTTTTTTTAATTCTTTACCCTGCATATGTTTTAACTCTGCACTTGGGTGACGTGTCATGAACGTAGCATCATCAACACATAAATCCCAAGAAAACCGAGCTTTCAGGAGTGATCCAGGATTCCAATCACCTATCACAGGTGACACCTACACCATGTGGCTCACTTTGGACACCTCTTGAGGTCTCTTAAATGACCTGTAAAGCCTAAACTCCTAATAATCTTCTAAAGATAATCAGCTAAACTCCCACCAAATCTTGCTTACTGCTTGTTTCCTGGTTTTCTCTACTTTCAAATGCTCATCTTCCATTAGTTTGTGACACAACCAACATCATGGCTAATGTGTATAGCTTGAACTTGGAGGCTTCTGGTGAATTTTTAGCAGCACTACTGACTTCCAGCGGGGCTCATCCTGTCCCTCTGCAATTCATTTCCACCCTTGTCAAACCTGTGTAACACTCTTTTCTGTTAAAGGAATACAGTACACATAAGGGAGGAAATTAGAAAGGACAGAAAATATAAGCATACTTTGGGGTTTCTTTTTGGGTTTTATTGCTGCGTTCTGAAGAAATATTTAGCGTATTTTATTGCTACCCTTTTATAGAGAGTAGCTGAAAACAATGTTAGCAAGTAAACATGTTTAGAAGTGTCTTCTTTCTTTGGGGAGGGCTTATAAGGCAGCTTGTTATGCTTAGATCCTCTTTTCCAGCTCCCCTGATATCTCTGTATCTTCACTGTGCTCCAAATACCATCTGCTGCTGCTTATGTGCCTCATCACTGAAATGTAAACTGAAATTCCTCCACACTGGCACAACAAGTGTACACTGAAGAAATATCTTCCTCTGTTGGTGAAAAACAAAACCAGATCCACATTACCATAGCAGCTACAGGATGTAAAATATTCATGGTGACCTGTGAGGTCCTAGAAGTTCTTTTCTAATGCAGTAAATACCTCATCTGTTTGCTTTGCTTCAGCTAATTCACTCTTACGGCTTCCACAAACTGGATGGAATAATTCTTAACCAGGGAAATTCAGTGTAATGAACACATTAAGTCTGTTTTTTCCTAAAGATTAAATACAATTTCTCTCATGACCAGGCAGCATACTTTTTTTGTGGAATGTTTCTGCACTCTCACACTGCTCAGAACTTCCTCCATGCAGCAGAGCAGAGGGCCAAGCAGGTTCTCTCTTCTGGGCTCCAGGCACTATATACCTTCAGGATCCATGAAGCGCAAAATGCATAAAGTGCAGTTTGTTATTGAGATGACTCTAAGTGGAAGATTTCAGTTAGTTCTGTAAACATTTTTATTACTGTGTGTTTTGGTTTTGATTAAAAATGCCAGGAAGAAATCTTCCAGTACTTGGGAAATGGTGACTTTGAAGCTGGCTGCTCTGTGAATCAGCATTGTAGAAGTGCATACAGGACCTGAATATGGTTTGGTGCTTCTGTAAGACCATCATTTCTGTGATCAGATGAGCTAGCTAGAATGGGGAAGGTAGTCCAGGGCTGGGCTGGATTACTTCTGCCATTCCTCAGGTGCAGGAAGCTGCTGGTGTCTAACTGGCCCAGCATGTGTCAATATTTACCCATTGGTGGTATAGGACACTTAAAATGAGGCTTTCAAATTTATAATAAGAAAATATTAAGTACTGAAAATTGAATATATGCGGAAAAGTAGGATCTCTTTTCTGCTGACCTCTTTTGGGATTCATGTTTATGGTCTTTAAGCTTTTATCTGCATTTTTATAAGATAAGACTCTTTTTAATTGTAGGAGAAATGTTTTGGTATTATAAAACTCTGGATATAAAAACTTGAATAAAGCAGCAAGTAAGGTGAAAAATAGCAATGGTGAAATACTCAGCCACTTAAACTTGGGATTCTCTAATGTATGAATCTACTGTCTTTTGTTTGGATGAAGTCTGTGGGACATGTATAAGTTGATCTGAACAGCAAAGTGATACCTACAGTTGCCTTTTTTGCTTATCCTTCTGTAGAAATGTCTTAACCCAGTTTCACTGAAAGCTTCCTAAAACTTTTGTTATTGGCTAAACTACATTTAGTGGATTGGATCTGGGATAGTATGCTCCCATACATAAGGAATGTTACATTGACAAAATAATGTCAAGTTTTCTTATTTTATTTCCTATATCTAAATGTGAAATTGGCACCATAATTAGATAATTTGAAAATTTGATAGAACTTTTGTCCTTGAATTAACACAGACGATCCCAATGACGGCTCTGAGTCAGAACACGAAATAAAAAAAGGATGGTTTAAACTGCATGAAGTCACTGTATAACAATCATTTTCAGTGTTCGTGTAATAAGCTTTGTCTAATAATTATACATTGCCTAAGGAAAATACATCAGCTTGGTATAACAAATAATAAAGCACATTATCATGATAAGTGCATGAATGTAGTTAGAATGTCAAAAAGTATAGAAGTTCAGTAATTCTCCTGGAACACTCAATCTGTATTAGTAATTGGACCAAAATGAGGACATCTAATAGGTCCCTTATTGCAGAATAATGGAATTGTCTTTAATAAAAAATAGAGGTTTGACTGTAAAGCGAGGTGATAGACTTTCATTGTTTTAGCTGTAATAAAGACAGATACATGACATTATGTATTTAAAATAAACATTTTTTACTCACTGAAACAATACACATTATTTATGATATACGTAGCAGCAGATTGATAGATTGCTGGGAAGACAGAAAGAGTTTGGGTTAAATTAAAATAGTGTTACTTCAAATAGCCCTTACTAGTGTAAATGAAATAATAATCCTGGCTCTCAATCTACTGTATTTAAGCTAAAAGGACTCATTTCTTCTTTTATATACACTGCAGTCAATGAGTCAAACTGCTCTTAAACACGGTTGCCCAACCCCATCTATTTCAGTGTAGCAACAGCAGAATTTAGCCCACTGATTTGCTTAATGCAGTGACTTTCCTGCCATTTGCAGACCAGATGAGCTGACATGTCCATTAGACCTATGGCTGTTACAGTTGTACAGAGCTCCATAATTCTTTTGATCAATTAAGTAACAAAAATGCTCCTGAAATTTAATTTGCTGTATTTTTGTAAGGCTTTTTTTGTAGTATAATGAATCTCGAGTAATGCTATTATCTTTAGAACAGGCACTAAATAAAGCTACTGGTTTAAAATATTGAACACAATATAGATTTGTGGGCAAAATGCAGTTTGTGTAAAGAATTACTCAATCTGTCTCCATTGGTGTCTTATGAAAGTGACGCTTGTCCTTTAGGAGTGTATATTATGACGTTCTTCAAATTTCTTATCCATTAAAAAAAGATATTTCCATTACAAAATGTTAAATGGAAGCGCCTTACATTACAAAAAGTTAAAATAACTGCTGTATGAATGGAAATAAGGGTGCATGCACATATAGTCAATAATTATTACCTACAGTTAGTTAGAATACAGACCAGAACTGGACTTGTTAAAATATAATTAAAGTTATAAAGGTTATAAAGATATAAGGTTGGTGTTTCACGTCCAATCAGTCTTAACAGATGGCTTTGCCATTTTAAGAAAATTGTATTTTAAAAGTGTGGTATTCTTGATCAGTATTTGAAGAGTGAGGTAAATAGTTAAAGGGAAGAAAGGTTGTTCTGTGGTTGCAATACAGACTTCTGAATTACTCTTCCTGGATTCCAATTCTGATTATGCTGCCAATTTCCCACAGCATCTAGAGAAGTCCTGAATTAATTTGATAACCATACCTGTAAGTAACTCATGTAGATCTTTATCTGGATAGAAATCAGATATCTTGGGATACGTATACATAATACTGAATTTTTCAAAAGTACTTCAGCCGCTAATTTCATCCTTAGGTGCCCAAATATCTCTCAAACGTAGTTCTGAGAAATCAAGTGCCATTAAATTTAAATAATATGTAGAATATATGTGCACTGGTAGTGCTTTCCTGGTATAGAAATATCGATATTGTAATGCAGATAAGTGCTCCAAGAGGAAATTCAGTAGGAACTGTAAAGTGATGCTTATTAAGTCAGCACCAGTCCATTAAATGACCCTTTGAGTGGAGCAAGCTAAATTAGTCAAATTCCAGATATAGTGGTCAAGCAGCATTAATGCTAGGAACTCTGCTGACGTAGCATGTCGGTCAGACATAGTAACTCTTAGTACCCTGCATTAGCTTAACTATATCAATAGAAACCCATGCAGAGGACCTCTCCTTAGTTTCTAAATGACTTGTGAAGTTAGACTTAAACTCTGAAGCCATGTAGGTGCCTTTGGAAGGGTGTGTCTTTTTCATAAACACTCCCTTACAAATGCTGTCTGTTCAAAGTTATGAAAGAGCTTTTAGAAAACATCCCCTCTGGACCTAAGAATTGTGTCTTCTAGATGCAACACAAAGAGTGGGGATGCTGTGGTCCAGATGCCTTTACAGCCCCAAGTCTAGGGCATCCTCCTGGGGTAGGGGTTCAAGACATCTCAGCTGAGAATTAAGATGGAACAAAAGTCTTCCATTTTAGCTCATTCATAGAATCATGGAATGGTTTGGGTTGGAAGGGACCATAAAGATCATCTAGTTCCAAACCTGACATTCCATCCTTCTCACCTTCCACTAGAGCAGGTTGCTCAAAGCCCAGCCCAAACCTGGCCTTGAATACTTCCAGAGATGGGGCAGCCACAGCTTCTCTGGGCAACCTGTGCAAGTGTCTCACCATCCTCACAGGGAAGAATTTCTTCCCAATATCTTACCTAAATCTCCCCTTTTCAGTTTAAAGCCATTTCCCCTTGTCCTGTCACTGTATGTCCTTGTAAAAAGTCCCTCTCTCGTAGGCCCCATTTAGGTACTGGAAGGCTGCTCTAAGGTCTCCCCTGAGCCTTCTCTTCTCCAGGCTGAACAAGCCCATCTCTCTCAGCCTGCCTTCTTAGGAGGGGTGCTCCAGCCCTCTGGTCACCTTTATGGCCCTCCTCTGGACTCAGTCCAACAGATCCACATCTTTTTTGTGTTGAGGGCCCAAAGCTGTACGCATTACTCCAGGTGGGGTCTCACGAGAGCAGAGTAGAGGGGAGAATCACCTCCCTTGACCTGCTGGTCATACTTCTTTTCGCGCAGCGTAAGGTAGGGTTGGCTTTCTGGGCTGCAAGTGCAATTGCCAGGTCATGTTGAACTTCTCATCAACCAACATTGCCTTCTCTTCAGGACTGCTCTCACAGACCTTTAGATAGAAAGTGGACAGAACCCTACTGAGGCATGAAAGTGTGGTTTCCTTGTTTTCTCTTAATTTCCCTCTTGGAGTTCTTGGTTAGTTAAAAGTCCTTGAGGACTTGAAATTTGCAGTGCACAGCATGTACAAATATCAGATTTGTGTTAGAAATATTGCTATAATTTGATAGTGAAGGATCTACAGAGACAAAGAAGAGATAATTAACATTGATGTTTGACTGTTTCAACTACGTATTATTTTACCAATTTACTTGACAGTCTTGAAGGACAGAAAGCTTTTTATTTTTACTTTTTTAAGAAAAAAACCCCAAATCTATGGAATGAGCAGGAAGGTCTTGGTGTCCTGCTGAGGTACAACTTGCATGAAACCTTGCTTGTAGAGTGCTTTGAAGTCTTAAGAGAAAAGTGCAGTAAAACTGCTGGTCATTCTTGTGAAACACACAGAGACTTCTTCCCTCTAATTTTCCTCTTGCACTGTCCATCACTATCACCCAATTTTGTGTTTGGCTTCCATCCTCTGTTCTTTCTAACACAATTACCTGTTGGTAAAACTGCTTTGCACACTGGAACAATAGTTTTTGTCCAGACAGCTACCAAGCACTAAACCTCCTCATTTATCACAGAGGTTTTTTCGTATTTTTTAGAGCTGTGGCAATATTTAAAAGTTTAGGTCTTCATGGGAATGTTATTCAACCTCTTTGTAATTAACCTTGACCTTCTGTCACATTTTAGTGTATGTTCCACAAGCTTATGGGTATGCCTGGTTTTATCTGGATTGATGGTTTCTGAGATAGAAAAGGAAGATCCTGAATTCTCTGCTTCTAGCAGCTGAGAGGATTTAATACCTCACTGAGGCTGAGATACTGGGATTGTAGTAATGTTGCATTCAGATTACCTAAACACTATTTAAACTAAACACAGCTTAATTTTTAAAACAACAATTGTCTTTATGTGCTCCTAAGTGAACTAAATACAATCCCTTTTCTTTCCTGGTCTTTATACTAAACCTCATTCAGGCCTGAAGCAGTAATGGGAAAAGTGCTTAGTTTTCGTTAGAAATACTTAAAATACTTTGGGACCTTGCTTCTCTGTACTGTGCTGCTGCATGCACGTACTTATTCTAATCCCTACTGAGCGTTTAGAAGTTATCTTTATGTTAAGATATTCCTGTACCCAGCTGTTGCTCTGTCTCCTGACATTACTATACTTCCCTTAACCTTCCTTTTGCAAGCTTTGCTGTTGAAGCCCATGTATGCAGTCTGCTTAGGATCCTGAGCTCAGCTTTGCACTGCAAGCACAGCCACCAGAGACCTGCCTGGGAGCTCTGCTTGCACCCAATGCTGCCAAAATCCCTTCATCAGTCTTGAACTTTGAGCATGGCCCATTCACTTTAGCTGGCATTTCAGCTGCGGAAAATTTGACTGTACATTTCCTATAAATAATGGAGAACAGCACATGCTTTACCCAATTTATTATACAGTTTCACCTTCCCTTTGTTCACCTGCCACTGAGTAGCAGGTGAGTAAGATGATAGCAATTATCAAAAGCCCTGTGGTTTGTGCAGCATTAGATTTTTCTATAATGAGCCATGGTTATGACTTGGGAGAAGCTTGTTTTGCTTGAATGACTCATCAGAGGTTTGGTGTCTGTCAATTGTTTCTTGTTGGTTTGGTTGTTTGTTGTTTTTTTTTTTCTCCTTTTGTAATTTTTATTCTCTGGCTGTTTTGTTTGGATTCCAAGAGAGAGGCATTTTTTTTTGTTTATCTAATACTTTAATTAAACTATTCTACAGTTTTATTCAAGCAAATCACTGTTGGTATTAAATAATAGAAACAAATTGCCAGCTGCAGGATGAAAGTAAGGGACATGTTTTGAAGGAAGCTATACAGCGTTACTGATGCAAATTTGTATTGATTCTCTGCAAATATACAGCAGTGTTTTAACATGTGGAGGAAGAATTTTCTCCAGTGTAGATGGTGCAGCTGTGGTATGAAGATACCCAGCGAAAAAAGGTATCTTGTGTTTGCTGCACTTGTGTTTCTGTTTCTTCAGTGGGGTGTCAGAATACAGCCCTGCAGATGTCAGGCAGTATGCCTCTCACTCTCCTGGGAAGGAATGATCTTCATTCTTAGACTGAACTTTGTAAGTCAATTGCCTTAGCATCCTATGGTCATATAATACATAACTGATTTAGCAGGGCAACACAAACCTGCTGTAAATGACTAGTGGAAAATGCCAACACCATAAATGCGAGCCTAGGGCCCTAATTCTGTTCTTGCCCCTGATTTGTGTGGCCTCAGTCAAATCACTCAAGCTGAAGGGTGGAAGCATTTACCCTTCTGCAGACGCATGCTACTATTTCACGGGTTAAGAACCGTGGTAGTTTCTGTACATGTTGTTAATTTGAATTTGGTGACTAGCTTTCACTTGTATGCTAGGGAGCCAAATATATTTGAATTACATGGTTATTTACTATAATTTCCTCTTCCAAGATCGCCAGTTCATGCCTGGTGGACTTGCTATTGTGAGTAGACAAAATAGCTGGTGAGTGTGCAGTGCTTTGCAAATGCCTGAAGATACATACATACTTAAAAAGAGTTTAAGACTCCTCCATGACTTATTTTTCTTGTTGTCTTGCACATTTCACAGCATGCTAACAATAAAAATGCTTTTTGTAACACAGGTAGTGTATGGTTTAATGTATTTAGAAGCACTGTAGCCGTGAGGACTGAAGTATGTGATATGAGTGATCTAAGCAGTTCATGGAAATGTCTGTTACTTCACCTTGCTACATGCTTTTCTATTCTTAACAGACCAGAATATTTCTAAAATAGAATTTCTTAAAATAACAGGCAGGACTCACTGGATTTTACCCATTTTAATATGGTACTCATTACTTGAATAATTCAGTGTGACATGTAGCTTCCAGATATGCAACTTGAATTCTAAAACTAGTTCATATGTGCCCAATAATTCTCAGTAAGACACTGAAGGTTTTACATTTTTAAAACATAACCTAGTAGTGAAGGAGAGTAAAAAAAATAAAAAGATAATTGATGCACACAGCAAAGGAAACAGGAGATTCGAGTTCTGTATGAGGTCTGAAAGTTTATAGTTACAGATTAGAATTGAATCTATATTTACACTCTATATTTTCCTTCAGTTTAAGCCAGCTAAATTGGATAGTGTCAAAGATGCGGTGTGCAGTGATTGCACTTTTGTCTGCATTCATTCTGAAAGAAACCTGCTCCAGTGAAAACCTGAAGCACAAAATTATTATCAATTACTATTTCTGACATGCAGAAATTAACATAACTTTAAAACATGTAACAGGACTGCATAAGGCACATGGGAATCAAGGCCCTGCAGAGGTAGCAATGGTTGAAGATCTCTGCAGTTTGCAGGGGCTGTGAGCACTCTCAGCCTTCCTCTCTGCCACCTTGTCACTTTATCCTTAGGCAGACAGATCAATGCCATGTGGCACACTGCGAGAATGTCACAGATGAGGAGAGAGGTGTCCAAAGAAGGCAAATACAGTGCTTTCTGCAGCAAGATGCATCTCATTGTCAGCATGTGCAGGGCTATTGAATGCCTGGGCTTCCTTGAAATGGCTTCACTGCTGCCTTTAAACTTTGTACAGGCGCAATTTGAGGATAAGGGGCTGGCTGCTCAGGATTTCCAAGTGTCTGGTCATGTGGCAGGGGATACTACTGGGTGTTTGTAATGTGTGCATACATGAGTTTTGCAGCTGGAGCGTGCTGGGTATGATGTGCACCAATCTTGCTGCGTACATCCTAGGCAGCAAGTTACACACTGGGCACAGTGTGTTACCCTTAAGAATGTGGCTGTAGTGCCGGAGGTCTTTGCCATCCCTTTTGGTTCAGGAAATCCAGACAAATGGGATTTCTTAGTTCTGCATGTATGTGTAACTGCCTGATGTCATCCATGAGTTTCTCGAACAGGGAAAACTTAAGGAAACTTATCATTGTATCATAATAAAACAATCCCTGCCTTAGAATGTAAATGGCTTAACAGTTGAGCTCTGTACCAAAATTGCTTTTTTTTTTGCAATATCTAGCCATTGCTAAAAAAAAGAAAACAAGAAGAAAACAAAGCAAATCATACTGACGTGCTAAGCAGCACAGAGCACAAGAATGAAAAAGCATATTATTGTTTCTTACCAATTCTCTTAATCTCTCACGAAAATCGTTTGTATGACCTTTAGCCATTTTTACTTGATGATATATGGCGTAGTATTCTTAGGCAGAGAGTAAGTCAGTTAATCTTTCTGTCAGAGGGGTACTCTTGCAATTCACATGGTAGCTAGAATTAGAAACCAGTGAAGCTACAGATGAGACATCATGTTCTGCAGCAAGGAAGCTTATTAATTTTACCCATGCTGGTGCTCCAGATTTGACCATCTGGTTCTGTAAATAACAAAATTAATTTACATGTTGACCAACTAGCAGCAGTTTCCATTATGCTAAACACCTGTTATCACTTAAAGTCAGTTTACTGAATATGATGCATTAGCTGTATTATTGGTGATAAGGATGCATATAAAAATGTCATCCACTTACATAGTTCAGGTGTTGCTTAAACAATCTACTGAATTTGCTGAACAGCTTATGCAAGGAACAATTGTATTTGGGAGGATCACCAGAGAGCATCCTTAATTATCTTAAACAGTTCTGATTACTGTATTCAAAATACACTCTCCTGTTTGTCATGGTATAGTATGTGTGTGAGAATGATTATACTTTGTATTCCAGTGTCTATTCCTTTTAAATTCAGGCTTTTGTCCAATAATTAAGGCTAAATATGTATAGGTATTATCATATTCTTATTACTGGCAGGTAAAAAAAGATCGAGGGAAAACTGGTAGAATTTGCCAACAAATGTCACCAGACAAATCTTATGATAGTTTCTCATTTGGAGAGTGAGTAAGCTTGTAGTCTTTCAAGAAATGGTTTGTGTTGCAATGATATTTTAGTTCCTAATGATCTGTGGATTTAAAATATTGTTGCATAGTGTTCCGTGAATGAAAAGAATTCTTCAGACAATAGGAAAAATCTTTCAGATGACATTAAACTCGATTTATGCTTTATTATCTGTTTGGTAGATTGAACTGAAGACTAGAAAGCTTCCTGGGAAGATAGCACTTATTATGGACTGAAACATCAGGAAGGTGGGATGCCTTTGACTAGTTTGCTTTTAGCCAGCTGCATAGCTACAGCTATAAGCTTTTGTGTAGCACAATGGACTTCATTTCCTAATTTGTCCCAGATTGGGTAATCAGCAAGCCTCTTGTATTAGATCTAAACAGTAATCTAATATAAAAATAAAAGACAGCAAAATTATCAATTTAGGAAAGAGGCACATGTCTGTCTTCCAGCTAGATTTTTAAAAATTTTTTAAATCTTGCTATATCTTTTTCACTGGCAATATGCTTTTCATATTTAGTTTAAAGAGCAACAGAGTTTTCCTTTCACTTCAGTGCTTTCAGACTCAGTTCAATGTATGTGAAAATTTTATTATGGACATTTAATTCAAGGTTATGTTAATTTTGTTCAGGTATCATGTGGTTTGTAGTCCTGGCAGGATGTGTATAAATTAGATATGTATAACAGAAGTATATAGGTAATTGAAATAGAAATTTTCTTCCCACAACTGTTGTATGGCTATTGATTATAATTTACTATTTTATGAACATCCCTGAATGTTTCCTAGAAGGGTGTGTGAGTGACGTTGACAAAGCTAAAGGGCAGTCACACGTCTCTACAATATACCCTCAAATGATTTTACAGGTTTAAAGGTCTTAGCTCATAGTAAAACAAACTAACACCATGTAGGTCAGTTGCTCTATATGAAAGATTCCTTTGAAGTTTATGGTTTCATCCAGAAAAAAAGAAGCTAAGGTTACCTGCCCAAATGCAATGGGGACTTTAGAAATGATTGTTTAGTGAGGAGGCATTCCTCTTTAAGTGACTGCCCATGAGGATCCTCAGTCCATTTCAAATACAACAAGCAGGAACATAAGTAGAAAGCGGGAATAACAAAGAAGGAAGTCAAGCATGAACACAGGCAAATAAAACTTTTCAATTAGTCAAATAACTACTCACCTCCCTCTTGGGTATGGTAGAATGACAAGAGAAAGTAGAGGGCCCTGAATTTTAAATTTGCTCATGTGTGACACTTCTGTCTCTCTAGGCATTCACAAAATACTGTTTAAAACTTGTAATATTAAATAAACTTTAATGTTGATCGATTCAAACTGATACACCTTTCAGGGCTTGAGATATTAAAATATATACCGATAGCAGAAAAAGTTGCGTTGGAAGGGACATCTGGAAATTGACTAGTTCAGCCTTGATGCTGCTGACATGAACTTCTGTTGACATGGCATGACCTCATGTAGAATAGTGAAAACATATTAGAGAGAAATTAAAATAAAATTCAATCAGAATGTCAGAAACAAACCCTCATAATTTTTAAAACCAAACAAATCAGAGAATATATTTTGCAGCAAGCTCAAAATTTTTTTACAAATCAAAATAAAAATATATTTTAAAATTTCCTACTGTAAATAAGATTATTTTCTTTACAATTAACAGTAAGTTAGTTGTAACGCATTCTCCTGTTAAAAGGACAAAACTGTTCAGGAGCAAACCCTTATTCTTTTGGGTAAAGTATCTAGTAATTGTTGTGTAAACATTGCCAAAAACTGAAAGTGTGGGAAGTACAGTACAGACACAGCTATCATTTCCCACTCACTGTAATCAATAGAGAGAAAGGGTCATCTTTAAGGTGTGATCCAGGCATTAGGTGGCCTTATTTCTCTTATGAAGGTACATCTCTCCACTGAGTTTAGAATTAGGCATGGTGACCCTGCAGTAAAGGCATACATGTTTAGTAAATGGATCTAAAAGAAGTTGTACCCTGAAAATGCCTTTTCCTGTCTTGTAAGTTTAAACAGAGTCTGAGATGAGCAGCTCAGATGAAAATGTTTACATCTGGTTGAAAGAAACCATCCCAGAAGTGGTGTTGACAACCAGCTAAGGGATCAAAACTAGTTATTACTTTACAGTAATGGAAATATTTGATGAACATTGACTGCTGACATTGTATTGGCAATAGGAATTGTCCACAAACTCTAATCTTTTTTAATATAAAAGCCTGTGCATACAGAGAGAAGAATCTACAAGATGTCTTGAAGAAGGAAGTTATAAGTGAAATAACTTCTTTTTCCACATCATTTTGCAACGAAGTTCATGATAAAAAAAATAAAAAATTGTACTGTGGTATACATTTGTCATAACTTTTCCTCAAGGAGAAGGCATCTATATAGGCAAATGAAAAAAAAAAAGATGTAGACAAGTTGCATCCCTGAACGTTGAAAGTAAAGACAGTACCCTGCAAATGCCAGTGGTACTGGATGTCTTTTTTTGGAGACATTGCACATTTAATTAGCCACATTCACTCTTGAAGTGGACCAGAGGTAAGTGAAACTGTCATCCATTTCTTCTGGCTTTGGATTGATCTAAGAGTAAGACATTTGCCCTTGGGAAAAGAGACATTGAGTCTGCACAGCACTGAACAAATGTTTTTTAATTAATAATTTATTCAGCTCATGCATTTCTTTGTCTGCGTGTAACAGAACACCCCTGGGAAGATCACCGAGAGCAGAAGCTGAACTTGGGACCTTGAATCTGAAACCATGAATGTCTACTGCCAAAAGCCTCATCTTTGTCTAACAAAGCTACTTCGGCATCATAACCCTGTGATGGGGTCCCTCCATTCTAGAGTGTGTTGTTTCCCTGGATATCAGTCAATCACTGTTTAACTGGCTCTCTGACACCCAGCCAAATTCAATCTTTTATTAAGTAATTCATTAAATTTATTAAATTACACGGAGCCCATTTAGGTGACTCAAATTAGCATAACGTTAATAATATACTGTGTTTAACAGAAGAAATACAAGATGCAGCTTTCTCTGCCAAGTTTCTCGTCCAGTTTCTTACTGGGATTGGTGTGGTAGACTTGGAACAGTGGTTTCCAGCCTCTATACCTCTCGAGGCAGCTTGCGTTCATGTCATGAGAGCCCAGACTCCACTGGAGTTAACCCAGAATAAGAGGACAATTTTAGGTAGTGATTAGTTTTGAGGAGAGGAATTTCCCCTTCTCTCCTGTGACTCGCTAGTGCTCTGAGCTACCTTTCTCAGATGTGTCTGGGATTTTTAAAAAATTCTTATTAACATACCTAGAAAGAGAAACTGTGCTGAGCAAGGCCAAAGACTAGCTCAGCCTCCTGCTCTTGGCAGGGGAGGGCAGCAAATAGCTGGGGAGAGGGCATGAGAACAGGGACAACCACCAAGAGATGCTTCTCTTCCCTGCAGGAAACTTGCAGGTTTGGCAGAGTTCCCAGCCCAGGCACTGCCCACAAGCTGTATCCATTCAGACTGATCAAAGTTCAGTGAAAAGTTAATTACAGCTTTTGGCTCCTTGTGCTGACATCAGCGAAGCAGCGGAGATTTCTGGGAAGTTTCGTACGGTGTTACTGCGTACTTGTATAATTATAGTGTGTCAGTGCTGCTTGTTTGCCAGGAGCTGCATGAGCAAGGTCACGCCACAACAGAGATAGTTGTGTACCTTGTCTGCAGATGGAGAGGGACTTTCTTGAGCATCTTCAGTATAACGAATCATTGCCAGAATGATTTCAGCAGAGTATTCTCCTGGAAGCATTTACAAGCATTATGTTGTGAGCATTTATGGAGGGACAGTGGAGCTTTTTCCAGCCTAGCCTGACATGTCAAGGAATGTTACTTGTTTCTGCTGCCACACTGGATGAGCACTAGCTGTGCTTCCAGTGGGACAGCCAGTATTTATGGGCATCATGGTTTCTGATAATGATCCCTCCAGTCACACTCATTTGTTTAAACTGTTCACGGAAGATAAACTCAGAATGGCCACAAGTGCAGTTAGATTATTAATTCACTTGTTTTTATGCAGACTTTGTCTGCCCCCCTGACCAAACTAAGTACAACAGCCTCAGTGGCACAATGTACAGGAATGCAATAAATGCTGGTGTCTTGCTACATATATGAAAAGACAGCCATCACTCCCCAATATTGGTACTGTGAGGCATCCTGTTGTACAACGCTAGCCAGTAAAAGGTGCTGGTGGTGCTCTGTACAGATCTACCAAATAGCAGCTGCCAGTTGTCTGAATTCAACACAGTAAAAGGAACTTCTTTCTCCTCCTCCTCCCTGGTGCACCACAGCAGGAGTACCTTTTGCTCTTTGAATGAATTGTTTCTACCCCCAAGATCTAAAGCCAGATTAATTGTTTTATGGGCAGTAACAAACAATTATACTAATCTGATTGGTTTTTTGTTTGGCGCAGGCTGCTTGACAATATGATCTTTGTCAGCTAGTGCTTTTATGGAAGGGTGGGATTTTTCAAGGCAGTGAAGTGATTTAGGACAGATGCTAGTGGATCTGTTAATTTTGTGAGCTAGTACATAAGTGCATTTAGGCATGACTTTTGGTTTCCCCTGCTGAAGTCTCCTGTGTGCCTGAGGTTTTGCTGCAGAGTGTGAATGCAGTCAAAATAAAATCCTGAAGATCTAAGAAATTCAGCACACAGGATGCACAAAATACTTTGCACAAGTCTCTGGAGACACGTGACCCATTACAACCTGTGTAACAGGGGTGGTATCACCCAAAAGAGGTGCAAAGAGAGAGACCTCCTCCCTCTCCATGCTTTGTGTCAGGGAAATCAGGACCCAAGTTTGAAACTTTCCACTGTTTAGTTTGCAGTAGGGACTGGGAGCACCACCTTCCTTCTCTGACAAGACCACAAAGGTGTTTCTGATACTTTTCCAGTACCAAATGGGCTTGAGCCCATGAAGTTCTCATCTGGAGCTTTTTTCCCACGAACAGGAAGGTGTTGAGGACCTGGCCTTTATTCTGCCCTGCTGGGGAGCTGCTGTTGTTATGGATCCCACCCTGCTTCCATGAACTTCCCCTGTGCCCTGGAGATGTCAAAGCCCATAGTTTCATGTATTTGTTCAGGTGTTACATCTTGTGCGTGTAAGGTTCAGGAATATCAATTGTTATGGCTTTATTTACAGCAAGTTAGCAACATTGAAAAGCCACCTCTGGAGTTAGGATCCCCTTCCTGATTTGGCCTGAGTCATTTTTCCTGAAGAATATAGTGAAAGAAGCCATAAAGTACTTCAGAAATTCTGGGAGTCCCTGAGGCAGAGCAATAGCTCTAGAAAATGCATTTAGGTAAGGATGTACAAAATGGCTTAGATGGCTTAATAGAAAATGTCCTGAGCTTCAGTTCTGTAAATGTGCTAGTTCAGACGTGTGGTAATAAATATTAATTTTATTTTGACATTTGAAAGAGACATTTGAATGCTGCATATGTGCAGTGCAGAATGATTAAAAATTATTGTGGTGTATGAAATTTATGTTTTAGCTAGTGTGATTACATCCTTCTAAAAATGTGCAAGGCTATAATCTTTTAAAATTATTTTTGCAGTAGAGAAATTAAAATTCAGCAAAGCACCTCATATATTTTTAAACAATCATGTTAATTTGGAAGTGACTCGAATAACATTAATTCTATTTTAAACATAAGTCATAATGATCCATGCTCAAAGTCCTTGTTTCCAATAAAAACAACCATGTCCACAAAGGTCTCAGCAAAAAAAAGTTGTTTTCTTATACTGTGGAACACCACAGAGGTGACACTAGCTGGCTTGGTCTAGAGCAGACATGTCAGAAAGATTAAATGTATTTCCACACCAGATCAGCCCTTCATTTCAGAATACGGGATAGTTTTCCATCCGCCTTTGCCTCCTTCCATAACCCTGCTCTCAATCTGAGTGCCTGCCGTGGAATTTCCCTGGTGTGGCAGTGAACAATTTGCTGCAGGCTGGGATCAGAAGCACAGCAGCTGAAAGCCTGTGTGGGCGCAGTTCTGCTGCATTTACTTTACCGATAAGGATCTTACATTAGGGTTGTACTGCTGAGGGTCAAACTAGAATCAGAGTGTAACAAGAATGAAGTTGGTGTGATTCTGAATGGAAGAAAAATACAAAAACTGAATGGATACTCAAATCTTCAGAAATGCATAGTATAGCTCCTTATTGATTTGTCTGAGTCAGTCTGTGTCCTCGTATTCAGTGATCACTCGTCAGCACTGGATTTCTCTCCACTGAAGGTTAAAAGGTGTTTATAACTTTTCTGGATAATGGTTTACCCTTGTGTTATACGGACTACAATGAGAGATGCCAGTCTTGAACCTATGTTCTTTTGTCTTCTGTTAGGTCTACCGTGGTTCCTTCTCCGTTACTCAGCATTGACTTTTATCCTTACTCTATTCTGGTCTTTCCAAGGCCTTTGCAAAGTTAGTGTGTACACATTGTTATTTCAGTGGCAAGCACAGGTATTCCATGTTTCTAACCTCCATGGACCTATACAATCCATGTATCCTGATCTGCCATGGAACATTAGGTGGGGCAGGCTGCTGTCCTGTGTCTTGTTGTCTTGATTTATTGACTGGACTCCCCGATGGACCCCAGCAACCTGACTCACTAGCAGCCTCATCCAGGACACTCAGCTGAGCCTTCACCATTGCTGTCCTGGCCCTGCACAGGTGTTTGGGACTGTGCCCTGCCAGGGGGCACTGCCATGTCTGTGTGAGGTCCACCACCTCAGATCCTGTCTTGTTTCCCCAGATCCACCCCAGCTCCTCTCTGATGGTGTAGGTGGAACATCTCTGTCTATCCCAGCAGAACAGAATGGATGCAAAGCTGCAGTTACTTGGTGGCAATGGTGAAATTAATTGCAAAAGATAGGGGTTTCACTGAAGAACTTGAAATTGTGTGTTGGCTAATGCTGCTGTGTGCTGATTGAAGGAGCTTTGCTGGAGAAATGTCTATAGAACAGACCTTTCTGTAGAGCATATTTTGACAAACTTTATGACTTGTCCATTAAAAGTAACTAAAATTAGAGAAAATATTAAAAATTCAAGCCTGAAACAATATCTGAAGGGTTATTCATAGTATAATGTGGGTGAAAGCACTCCTCTTTGATACCTTAAAGGTCCTTGGTGTTCCAGAACATCAGTACAAAAGGGAAGTGAATCCCAGATGATGCTTTCAGACCATCTGTATTTGGCAAGTTGCTTTTAATGGGAAGATTCTCCCCTTTTCTTCCATCTGACCTTAAGGGAAAAAATGCATTAAGGAAGAATAATTCTGAGAATGAGAGTGTACCTTGCATTGCAAGACAAGGCTCCTTCTTCACTTGACTTTAAACTCCAGTCATGACAGTTAACTCCTGAACTAATGCTTTAAAGAGGCTTACCAATTTCTATTAAAACCGAATTCATCTTTGTCACTCTCTTGACTTAGATAAAGCTGTTTGTGACCATACTTTTTTGAAGACATATCTAAAATCGTAAAACTCTGTGGGAAACTCCCTGTGGGAATTTGGAAGTCACATGTAAATCACCATTTTCTGTTCCTTCTAGATAGAGCAAGACCGTAATGCATGACTGGGACCTCCCCGCCTTCCCTCCTCTAACTGAGAAAATACCACTTATTTGCCAAAACTGGAATATGAATGTGCAGGGAACTTGCAAGGTGCTATGGGGTGGCATAGAGATGAATAGCAATGATGTCAAGACCATGCACTTGTTGAAGAAACATCAAGAGCATCAAAGAAAATATAGATCAGTCACACTGCCCAAATCCAGGAGCAGCTTTAGGTACCAACTACTAATCTGACTATATTGTACTGTGACTGACAAGTCAAGTCACAGTACAGGAAAGGACAGGGAGAACAGCAGCAAAGTGAGTGTAAAACTCTTTACTTCTGAAAAAAGTATCACACTCAGCATCCAGTTTTTACTAGTAAAAAATACCTATAAAAATTAAAAAGCTGACAGATGAGTTTAATTCTTTCTGGAAAAAAATACTGGAATAAAATTGCTACTAATGGTGTTGGCATGCACCAGAAGTCTTGAATTTCAGTTTGCATGTTGATTCTGAAGTGCCATATTTTGCTTTATAGTCGTTACTGGTCTTGGCAGAAAGTCCATTTTGGAGTGTCCTTATGTAAGCTGCTTTACATGTAAACTGGCCAATTTAATTAAAATTTTTTGTGAAATAATAGAGATGAGAAATGAGGGTCAACTTTTCAGTTTAAAGCTATATTTCAAGAGCTTCTGCTCCTCTGTTCTGTTAAGAGATATCAAGTAAATGTGGCTGAGTACTGTAACTTTTCCTCCTTAAAAATCACTTTAGACCATCCATGGTATAACCTGCATTAAACATATAGCACAGGAACCCTTACCCACATACTGAAATGTGCACAATGCTGTGTACATACAAGGTGTGATAAAAAGAAAGCAGCATGACAGGACCACATGGCAGCTCTGTCTTCTAAAATCAGAAATATTTGTTGTGACAGGGCTCTAAATCTTCTTTCTGAATTCATCTGAAAATTCAGCTCCTGACCTCTCACTGGGTGCCTTGATTTGTCCTTCTTTTGGTTATGGGAGCCCATAACAGGGTTACCACTGGAGAACTGGCCAAGATAACCTTTCTGTGCTGGCATCCTGACAAAGGAGGAAAACCTGAAGCAAATGGGGATACATCAGTTCTAATCTCATCTAATCATTGACCATTCTGCTATAAACTTTAAGAAGATTATCTTCTGTGCTGATATTTGTGATGTGAACAAATCTCTCATATTTGGAAAATAAAGTAATTGGATTTGAAATATAAATTTATGTTCCATATATTGAACGTTGTCAATGTTGTTAGAGGAGTCACAACAGGACTTTCAGGCCTCTAATGGCTTGAACCTGAGTTTATGTTCTTGAAATGAAAAGCTCTGCATACCACTACTTATCTCCTGTGCCATACCATGCTGCTAATATATTATTTATGATGATTTTGGTTTTTGGAAGAAATTTAAGCAAAAAGAAACTGTATTTCTGCAACTCTGGGTGGAAGCTAACACTGACAGAAGATGATGTTATGGATGTAGCCTTTCTATAGTTATATATAGCTTTCTCTAGATATTTATATAGATATCCCTAAATATATATATAAATGCAGTTTGGATCAATTTATCTCAGACTCTAGTCTGGAGTCTTCCAGCAGTCTGCTGTGGACTTGCTACCTGAATTTTTCTGGATACATTTTTTTCTCATCTGTTACAATGCTTTAGAAAGTTAAAAGAAATTGACCTTATTATGAGTAAAAAGATGCTGTGGTTACAGAAAGGTTATTAGGTGGTCAGTAACAGGAGTGAAGATGATTTCTGCACTGTCAGTGGAAACGTGGCAAAATCCTTTAAAATCTTGTTCACATTACAAACAAATATGGGAACTTGTGAATTTTACAGGAATATAACATGATGAATGAAAGCAGCCACTGTAAAACAACTATCTGAAAAGGAACCTGACTGCAGCTGTAAAGAAAAACATGACTCCTGCTCACATCCATTTTCCATCTGTTTTATCCCAGCAGAGATTACTACTTTTTTCACTACCAATCTAAGACCTGGTCTTTGAAAGTACTCACTGAAAAAAGAATAGCTGAAAGAAATTTTCCATTTTCCTAAATATGATATGCTTATTCATGTAAAGCATTCCACACTGGGTAAGGATGTGTAAGGGCAACTCTCCATGCCATGGAAATACCCTGTCATTTTGAAGATTAAGGTCACTAAATAGAAAGCATCTTATGACAGAAAGACTTTCTGCAAAGGTTCATGGCTCACAGGAGGGAACTACCGATTGCCTGAAAGGCCTGAAGAGGCATTAAAAGTCATAGAGATCCTTCCCAGTGGCATACTTAACAAAGAGCTATCCTTCCTTCTTTGTGACATGGTGACTTGACTTCTTTAATCCACCATAACTGCTCTTTGATGAAAAGGAGAATGGTGAATGCTTTTCCAACTGCTATTCAGGAGAAACTGCATGTGTTTGGAGAAAGTCAGAGGCCTGAGATTTTGAAGGCATAAAGCTCAGAGGCAAAATTCTCTTCCAGAGGTTCTCAAAATGTTCCCAAATGTGTTCACATAATAAAGGTATAATGGCAGACAGGTAATTTAATTTCTATTATGAAGAATTCTTCATTGGTTGTGAGTAGAAAAACACATTCATGTTATTTATCAACAATGGAGTAACACTTTCTAGCCACTTAATTCACTTATAACATCGCAAACCCATTATGATTTATCAAAATAGCTTTTGCCCTGTATTCCTATTTAACACCATTACCTGCATTTCATTTGTGTTTTCAAAAAAAATGCAAGCATGTTGCTCATTCCCCACCTTTGTCTTGCATGTTCGCTCTCTACTCCTCCCTGCTTTCCCCTGTGTTTTGAAGCAAGTACATTTTGGAGACAAAATGATACTTTCAATGCATTGGTTTGATTCTGAAGCAGGGTCAGGATTAGTTGTTAGGATTCAGGTGGTTTGGCTGGAAATTGAATTTTTTAACATTTCTTGTGAGGATATAGGGGAACACTGTTTGAAGAAAGTTATTTTCATGATCGCTTGGAGAATCAATTTTAAAAGGTTCAGTTCTGCACATTCAGGTGATAGTTCTTCCAGCAGAGGGCAAGAAAGTATAACAGATGAAAACGGTGCTGTTTTCCTGGACGGCCACAACGGAAATGTTAAGCAGTATAGCCTGAGGAGGGAATGCGAAAGCTAATAACCATCCCCCTCTTTTTAGGTCATAATGGCTTTTAAGCAGCCTTTTGCTCTTCAAGGATAGCCATAGAAAGACAAGGTAGAAAAGAAGCAGAGGAGACCACCAGAGCTGCAAACGTGTGTGTTGCTTCATCAGCACAAGCTCCTTCAGCTGAGATTCGATTTCTGGGGCATGTGAGGGAAAGCTGCACATGGTGTCTTTTCAAACCAGTGCCTGCACTGACATACAGATCCTCACTCGATGTTTAGACTAGCTGTAGGATGAGAAGGCACACAGCTGCCTGTCTGATGCACAGCTCCTATCCTTCGCAGTCACTTTGGCTTTGAGTTCAAGGCTGTGAAGCAAGCTAGACTCGTCTTCAAGGAGCAAACAAAACTCTTGTTGGCCTCAAATGTTAGAAGCTTGAGCTGATGCTCAGGAATAAATATCTGGGATTTTGCATCCAACATGAATAAGGTTTGCTTATTGCCATATATGTGTTATTATGCTGGGCTATGTGTGTATTAGAGAGACACACATGGAAACATCCACATATTTCAACTGTTCCAATGAATGAGTTTGCAGTATATTAAATTTAAGACTGCAGACCTCATTTGTTCTGCAGCAGTGTGTATTTACAAAGGTATTTCTTAACTTTCTTCATACCCTTGCAATGAGGTAAAAAAATGTTATATAGCATGTCTCTCAAAAACAGTCTGATGCAACTCTTCTGTTAAGGTCCAAGCTTTGTTTGTGATACTGTTGTCTGCTGATAATTGCTTCTTTGGAATCAAAAGCATCTGATTTGAACAAAAAGTGCATCTATCTGTTCTCCCATTTTTGGTTTTCCTAATTTCATTGCAGTAAATATAGCTCATAAATAGGCAATTTCATTCACTTATTTTGCTGTCACCAGTGAGGCAAATAATTTTATTTCGTATGACAAAGAAACAGAATCATAAGGAATAAAACAAGCCTGGATTATCACAGTTGATAAGTACCCAGTACAGCCTCTTAAAAAAATGGAACAATGAGGTGTTTCTCAAGGGGGAAGCCACATATCAGTTTGTGTGGTTGTTAGTTATGACTACACTACAAGTCAGAAGTTTCTAAAAGCAGATTCTGTTCTTATATGCAGAAATACATATTTCACAATAAAACTGATGTAAGAGTACATGTAGTTTTGTAGCTCTGGTCAACATAAAAGACTATGTAATAGTGACCACTGAATGGCTGTTTTTTTCTTCAATATGGCACTGTCATATTTCACATGAAAAATATCAAGATCTGCACTTTGAGTTTTATTTTCTTTTGGTTCATGTGTTGTCTCAAGTACTTTTGATTTGTTTATCCTAGTAAGATAAAATAATTAATTTATGGCTAAAGGCTTGTTCAATTTTTAGTATGAAAAAAGGCACCAGTATTTTGAAAAGGGGGTATGGACAGAAAAGGTATCCTATAAAATATTTTCATTACACTGTGTAATGTTTGCGCCCAATGCTGTTTTTTCCAAGTCACTGTAGCTTAGATGATATAAACGCACATTTTTAGATGTAATACATGACCAACCTCTTCTAAGAGGGATTTTTCATAGAGAAATCCATTGAGCTGCAGAAATGTTTTTCTGATGTACAATAAATCAGATATTTCACATATTCCTGATATAAAGGACACAATTCTTATTTTGGAACCATGCAGGGCTGTCAGTAGTGACATTGGTGACCTGTAGTGAGCAGGAAAGTCAGTTCACTTTGCTGTCTGTCACCAGTGAATGATCAGAAGTGGAAACTGCTCTCTCTAACCTCAACCACCAGTCTTTTTAGAAGGTGCAGAGGGTGGCTCGTAGGAAGAGGAGCATCCTGGAAACTGCAATGAGCATCTGAGATGCTGAAAATAAATGTACAAACCGTAGGCAGCTGTTTGATAGCTCTGGCAGAGGATCAGCAGCAGCACCTCCCACTACCAGCTGAGGCATTTGTATTTTAGGTGCTGAAATTAGGATGAGATGGATTGTGCCTGAAAGTGACTGTTCTCTCCACTGACTATATGCAGCCTTTGCCACTTTCACACTTAACAGCCCTGCTTCAGACCTCTGTGACTGATCAAATGAATCTCACTCTAGGAGACTTCTAATAGACTGACTTTCTCAGTATATCTGCTATATAATCCTTTATATTGGGTTTATAGCATTAGTCTTAAAAAAATTATTTTGTTCCTTTCATCTTTCTGCTAGAATGCTCTTGTACAACATTTTTGTCATTTAGTTAGAATTTAATTTCCAGAAGTGTTTTCTAAGTAGAGGTTTATGAAAACTCACGTGAAATCCACTTCTTCCAGCACTTACAATGAAAAAATTGTGAAATGTACACCCATGAACAATCACAGCAAAAGGAAAGAAGTTTCTTTTTCTTAAACTGCACTTGAAACTCTTTTAGGATTCTGTCAGGGAAAAAGACTAGGACTTTTCTCTCATCTTCTCTTGTAGTCCTATCCTCCTTTCTCCTCTAAACACTTTTTGGTTTGGTTTTTTTTTTTTTCCTTTCCCTAAAATCCAGATTACTTTGTCCAGGAATCAAATCTGTGCCTTTTTTTGGTCAAAATTATTGTTTTTTTCTTCCTTGATATTCAATATCCAAATTAATTTGAAATAAGGTGTTCCTGGTCAAAATTTCACTTTTAATACAATGAAAATGCATGTGATCTTTTTTTTGTTTAAATATTTTGTATTGAAAAATGGAAGGAAATCTGCATGTAATCACCTCAGATTTTCCTAAGTGGTAATGAAAACTCTTGAAGAAATTAATGGCAAAAGTTGCAATACTAATATATTTACACTACACTAGTAGTTATGTACAGTGTTTAGGGGATAATTAATAACTAAATTTATGCAGTCAAATTCTGTTCTCATTGAACATTGCATAAAGCTGGAATAATGTCATTGAATTTCCTGATTGAAACTGAGGATGCAATTCAGATTAAAGAGCAACAAAAATAGTCTTCAATATCTGGTTCTTGACGTACCATGGAATGAAAGACAGATATCCATAACTTGGCCAATACTATGGAATGAAGGACAGATATTCCTAACTCAGCCAAATATTTGTTTTAAAAAAGGTTATTATTCTTACATAAAATAGATAAAGGTTTCTCTATAAAAATTGCAGTAGTTTAGATCCATTTTATCTTCCATAACCATTGTATCATAATACTTCTCAAAAGCAACTGGGTGAATGGTAGTTGTCTTGCTGTTTTCTGATCTATCAATACCTGGTTTGCCACTTAGAGTATTACACTGTCTGTGTTGCAATGATTTGCAGTTCTCAGAAATGGAGAATGGGGTACACAGCACTTTTTTTTCCTGTAACATGATAGTGTGTACCATATGTTCTCTCTACATTTTTGTAAATACATTATGAGAACATATGCATATTATTCCCTAACTCTTATGCCAACACTTGTCTGAGATGTCTGTAAAGGATGCTATGTCTTGTGACAGCATAAAGATCCTCTGAATGCAATTAAAATGACTCTTAATGTTTTAGGGTGTTTTAAACAGAACTTTATGCACTATTTAAAGCTGCTTCCCAGGGTTGTTTTTCTGTCTTGACAATTTACCTAAAATCAGACTGTGTACAGATCACAGATCATCATATTTAGCTGACGTTTAAGTATCCAGGATGCATGAACTTTGGAGAAATCTGTCATCACATTTGTAGTGAGATTTTGGTACTGTAATTAGGTCTATATAGTGCATATGTAACCTAATCTTGCTCTTTTGCTCTTGAGCACATGATTTTAAGTGTGATGTTAAGAACCTGTTCAGATATTTCTCATATTTTGACTGCATTTTTATGGAAAGCTGAAGAATTTTAGTATGTGTCTCACCAAAATGTTCTTCAGTGAATGCTGGGCACCTACTTCCTTTGCATTTTCTTTGAGAACCCCAGCCTTTTTGATCACTTAACTAAAATGAAAAAAAAGGAATATTTATGTTTTCAAACATTGATACGAACATTAAAAAAGTTTGAATGGATAGCAACAATAGTCAAGCTTTGACAGGATCTTCTAAATTTGGTACTGTGGTTAAATGCATTAAAAAAAAAAAACCCAAATCCCTTATTTTACAGTTATAAGCTTAGTGAAGTCAGTAATAATACACAAATTAGGATGACTGGATAGGTTTTCAAGGAGAGAAGTAGTTTTGCTGTGTTCTGCATGCAACGGAATGGCTGTGAATACTTAAATGCTGAAGGCTCATATGTTGCATTAGGGGGGGTTTACACTGACAAAAGGTTGCATGTTTTTTAGAAGATTTGAATGACAGATTCAAGTCTTAGGAATCCAGACCACGGCTGGAGTGCTTCAGGTTATGGACCCACACAAATGAACAGGCGTGTGGAAGGGATCAGTCATGTAAAGCTGGTGATCCTTCCCTGAGTGCTGTAAATTTCACACTGTGGGCAGGAGCTGGTATCTCAAACACCGACTGGTATAATGGCGTGCCATTAAAAGTCAAGAGTAACTGACAGATTTGTGTGAGCAACCTTTTGTAATGTCTCTTTAGAAAGGAGATCCTAATTGTTTCTCCTTGATGCTCTTTTCTATCAAGGTTTGCCTTTGTGGATGTTTATACTGGCAAGGGTAATTCACTATTTATGGTATGCAGAATTCATTAACATTAGTTGCTGTACTGTGTTTTTTAATCACCAGCAACATGTGTTACAGGGTACAAATTTGCATGTTATGCCTATCATTCAGAAGTGAGTTAGCAACTGAGACACTTTTTAAACAAGTTAAAGCAAGACTGACTTAGCTGATGATGTACCACACCCACAGGCACATTCCGTTGGCCACGAGAGTGTATTCACTGGGAAACATTTACTGGTCTTTTCAGTCTGTCTCATATTTGGCTAATACACACATCAGAGTTTTAGTTGGCAATGTAACTGGGCTAAAAAGCAAGAGGAACAGGAGTAGGTCTCTAGGCTGCTTTGACCAATTCTTAGAGCCATTATTGTTCTCTAAAACAGAGTAGAATTCTATCTTTGGTGATCAAAAGAATTTTAGAAGAAGAAGAATTTAATAGTGTTTGGTTTGGTTGGTTTTTTTTTCCTATGAAAGTTTTTAGCCTCTGCTTTGGTAGTAGCTTGACAAGAAAACGCAGCTGATGTAGCAATTGTTTGATTTATGCTTTTTGGTTTTTTGATGGAATTATGGAAAAATTGAAAATAAAAATAGCCTCTGAAAGTAAACTAGTCTAACCTCCTTGTGAAAACAGGACTGATTTTGAAGTTAGATCAGGCTGTTCAGGGCTTTTGTCCAGGCAAAATTTAAATATTTCCAAGGATGGAGGTCCCAGAGCATCTCTGTGCAACCCGCTCCAGTGCTTAATCACTCTCAGGAGGTAAATTTTTTCCTAATAGCTAATAAGAATTTCTGGTGTTTCAGCTTGAGTATGCTGATCCATGTCATGCCACTGTGCACCTTCTGGAAGAGTCTGTCTCTTCATACACTCTCATCAGGTAGTGGCATAAAACAATATACAACTGCTAATGCAGCCTAGAAGACTTAGTTATTACTGTAAAGGGTGCTTTGCTGGTTCATGTTCAACTTGTTGTCCATCAGGACTCTCAGGAGTAAAATATATTTCTGTTTGCTTTTTTGTGTGCAGCAGAAAAACATAGTGAGAGGAAAAGGTGTAATTTGGATTTCATGTTTAGGTAACTAAGTCTGTGAGCTAATTATGCAGGCAGACTTTTCAGTGTCTTTCTAGAGAGAGGATCCTGCTCTGAATTATCCTTTGGAAAAGCCTCTCTAGTATAAAAAAAGTTTGAGCAGAAACTCTACTTAACACCGACAATGGAGATAGATGCCTAAAGCTAGATGATTGATGAACCCAACATCGTATCTTGTTGATATGAAACAGATTACGAAGTGTATTGATATTTTATTTTTAAAGGTAGTGTGATCATACATTGGGTTCATCTGCAAGATTTTAGAGAATTGGAGTTACAACTTCAAATCAGAAATGTTTTAGGTTTTATTTCTGGCAGACTTGGAGTGTCTAGTAAAAATGCTCTGGAATATTACATTTATAAGCTTTGTTTTATAGGATCATTTTTTTCCCTACTTTTGTTGGATTTGGGAGCAATATTTTTATATTTTCTATTAAATGTTTTAACTAAAACTAGGCCTGGAAATTTGACAAATAAAATAAAGTATATAAGAAAATCTTGTTTTTAAAAATTCATCTAGATTGTATTTGGGGAAAAAAACCCAGCTTATACTGTAAAAGGCTCTAGGTATCAAAACGCTATTTAGAGTCCAAAGTATACAGAAGAAAAGGTGTTTTAAATGAGTATTTAATGAATAATAAGCTGCTGAAGCACTAGTTATTGCTGGCATTAGCTGTAAGGAAATGAAAACTAGGTGCTAAAAGGAGAAAGATATCTCTTTTATGAATGATGGTGTTTTGAGAAGAAGAATGTAAAAATCTGAAACCTTGATTGCAAAATAATGTATAGAAGCATGAGGCTTTACAGGCCCTTTCTTTATCAATTAATGCCTGCACACTTCAGAAAAAAATGTGTCTTTTAACTGTCAAACTGCATGGTAAACATTTCAGAGCTGATTCCTTAAAGGAATTCTACAAAGTTTTTTCTTTTCAGTTACAGATTGTAGCGATGTTTCTCCTCTGATAATTTTTCTTTTGCTTGATAGTAAATTTCCTTTGGTAGCACTTGGTCTTCATTGTCCTTGTCTTCTCCCCTTACTGTTCTAAAGCTTTATTGCGGGCCACAAAAGCTAGATGTTTCTTCTCCAACTTGCGAAATATTATCATAGTCATAGAATCATAGAATGGTTTGGGTTGGAAAGGACTTTAAGATCATCTAGTTTCAATCCTCCTGCCATGGGCAGGGACACCTCACACTAAACCATGCCACCCAAGGCTCTGTCCAACCTGGTCTTGAACACTGCCAGGGATGGAGCATTCACAACTTCCTTGGGCAGCCTGTTCCAGTGCCTCACCACCCTCAGAGTAAAGAACTTCTCCCTTATATCTAATCTGAACTTCCCCTATTTAAGTTTGAACCCATTACCCATTGTCCTATCACTACAGTCCCTGATAAAGAGTCCCTCTCTGGCCTCTTTGTAGGCCCACTTCAGATACTGGAAGGCTGCAATGAGGTCTCCATGCAGCCTTCTCTTCTCCAGGCTGCATGGTGACCTCATCATTATGGTGAATGTTTACTCATTCAGAACAATTCTTTCCTCTTCAGTAGTCATATACACTGGGAAGATGTATCAATAATGTAGGGAAGTAAAGCAAGGCTAGTCCAGTGAACAATTCCTGACCCAAGTGATAGAGGGGCCAACAAGGACAGGCAGTCTACTGGACCTCATGCTCACCAACAAAGAGAAGCTTGTTGATATGAATGTCAAAGGCTGCTTCGAATGCAATGACTAAAAGATGGTTGAGTTCAGGATCCTGAGGGGAGGAAAGAAAGTAAAAATGAAGCTCATAAGCCTGGACTTCTGGAGAGCAGACCTTGGCCTCTTCAAAGATCTGATTCAAAAGTCCCATGGGATAATGATTTGGAGGAAAGAGGGACTCAAGAAAGCTGGTTAGTGTTTAATGATCTCCTCCTTCATGCAATCAGTAGGAAGTCAGGCAAAAATGCCAGGAACCCTTTGCAGATGAACAAGTTGCTCCTGGCCAAACTCAAACAAAAAAGGAGACATATAGAAGGTGAAAACAAGGATGAGTAACCTGGGAGGAATACACAGACGTTGTCTGAGCACACAGGGATAAGGCTGGGAAAAGTCAAAGCCCAGATGAAATTGAACCTGGCAAGAGGTGTTATAAAACACAAAAAAAGGTGATAAAAAGAACTAAGGAAAATGTGGGCCCATTGCTCAATGAGACACATGACCTGGTTACACAGGATTTGGAAAAGGCTGAGCTACCGAATACCTTCTTTGTCTTAATCTTTGTTAGCAGCACCAGCCTTCAAGAATCACAGTTCCCAGACACCAGGGGGAAAATCTGGAGCTTTTCAGTCATGCCCAGTGACAGGACAAGAGGCAATGGCTGCAGGCAGAATCTCAGGATGTTCCTGCTGCACATCAGGAAACACTTTTTTACTGTGAAGATGACCAATCACTAGCACAGGTTACTCTGGGAGGCTATGGACTCTTCATCTTTGGAGATATTCAAAAGCCATCTGGACATGGTCCCAGGCAACCAGCTTTAGGTGGTCCTACTTGAGTAGAATGGTGGGACCAGATGACCTCCAAGGTGCCTTCAAACCTCAGCCATTTTGTGATTTTGTGACATGTAGGTTATAGTTTCAGGGTAAGAATTCCAGTTCTAGGCATTCATAATAAATATGTATAGCAGCTAAAAGTGTGGTCTGAAACAAAACCATAAGCTGATCCCATGGCATAGTATCTTCATCTATGTAGGATATTTGGGCAAATTGGCTCACATTTCACTTCATGAACTGTGAGCAGAATCAGTAAGTTTAATAAGGGAAATACATAAAGATTTCAGATTGTAGTTACATATTTTTCAGAGCCATTTTCTGTGGACTGTGTTACATGGACCCCTCAGCATTCAATATGGTTTGTTCTGTTCTCAACATGTCTGGACCACAACAACAAGCAGCAGCCCAGCTTTGAGGTCAGGGCCCCTGATTCACTCCAGTGAGAAGGAGGTAGGATTGCCAAGGGTGTGGAAACACATAATTTGCCAATACCATCTTATATGATTCAGAGTCCACACATTTTGCACCAGGCAGTTGCCTTCCCAGCCTGGGTAAGCCCATCACATCCAGAAACCTGTAACTGGCTAGAAAGTCATACAGCCAGAAGGATCAGCAAGTAAAATACTTCCTCCTGACTCTGTCTCTATATTTGTGCTACACATGCCTTTAAAAAAATACTAGTTTTCAATCATATGCCCTTAAAAGTAGACTAGTTTTGCTCACTTTATAACTTGGGCACCCAGATATAGAAGACAGGGTAGGGTATGGTATAGAAAATCTATAGTATATATGTTTAGTGCAACTGTTTTGATTTTAGAATTTGTTAATTTTGGGTTTCAACTGCATATTCCTAATTGGTACTCACATGAAGTGCTCAGTTGCTAAATGATGGCAGTAAACTTCTGCCTGAAGTTGCTTTCTGATCTATTACTTCCTATTTTTAAAAGATTAATAAATTGTATCATTTAAAAGATACTATACTGTATGTAGAAGCCAACTAGCTTCAGAAAAGCCTAAGTCAGTGGTGTTGCCATAGAACTTAAAGTCCTAGAGCCTGAATTATTTAAAAATTGGAACTTAGACCTTCAAAGTTGATTATACAGATTTGAATGTTTTCTTCTTGTAGCTTAAATATTTTTTTTGCATGGCTGAAGAGGAGAACATGTCCACAAGTAAATGCTATAAATATTATCCCACAAATAGCCATGCAATTTGGTCTTCTTGCATTTAAATTAGCTAAACTGAATATATTCTACGAGTAAATTGTGAAAGCTGTGTAGGCAGAATGCATAGGGAGTTTTGTCACAGCTTGATGACTAGTGTGTTTAAAAGAAAAATACTAAAATTGCCCATATTTAACAGTTAATAACAAAACACTGAGTTTTAAAGTATCATGTGCCTGTCTTCTTCCTCCTAAGGGTTAATAACATTGTAATTTCTAATACACACATAGGTACAGCTCACTGCAGAATCTTTTTCTCAAATCTCACAATGTTAATAAGAAAGTTTTTAATGAGTAACTTCTCAGTAGCATTGATGTGAGATTGTGGAAGATGAAGCTTCTGTTTAATGTGATCTTTATTTTTGTTTTTAGCAAACTCTAAATTTTTCTGAACAGAGGCCTTTAGACAGACAGATAAAATATTATGCTCCCTAATAGACAAAATTTATCTGTGACATAACTTAAATATGTTTTTTGGAATTATGTTGGTGTGAATTCAGCAGATTACATTGAATAGCTCCAGAAGAAGCATTATCCATCTCTTTCCAGATATAAATGTGTTGTGACAAACATTGTGAAGAAGAAAGTGCCTGGCATTGTTAATGGCTTTTCAACTGAAGTCTGACAAGATCCCCTCTGACTGTATCTTGGGGTAAGATAGCAAGACTGGTTTTATTGCTTTCATAGTTTATAAGATAGCAAGCAGTGTCTTAGATGATAGACTTTAATAATCAATACCTGAAATTGTTAAATTTATTGTTCCAATATACTAAAAGTCTCACTGCCATGCTATCACATGAATTTTTAATTCAGAACAATAATAATGTGTACAAGCTTGCTTCCTATTTATATCATATTCCCTTAAGTTGCATGCTATTTCTGATATCTAACCACAGCATTTTCAGAAGTCATTTCTTCTTGCCACAGAATTTCATCTTTCTAAATTTTGTGTCTGGGCTACAGATGGAGAGAATATATTTATTGGTTCCCTGTAATTTAAACTAGCATCACGTCCTATATTTGTGTTACATGAAAATTGATACATTTTCTAACTGCAATATCTGAGTCATTTATCTGCTTTGCAGAAAGATGGATGTTTTCCACTATAGTTAGCATTATTAGAAGATGTATCCACCACTGGAAAAGATCTAGAAATTGTACACGAGCTGAAGAAGGTGATGCTTGGATTGGAAGCTCCAGAGAAAATGGAAATACATCAAAGAATTAATTCACAGAGGCTGCTTTTCTTTTAAGGGGTATCTTAAGCTTTTAGCCAAACCCAGTAAATTTGTCTTGAAGATGAATAACAAAACTAGATTTAATCACTGGTGATCATTAAACTGATAATCTATATAAATAGATCAATAAAAAAACATTCTTGTCAACTAGTCTGACCTTCTGGATTATTCGGACTGTAGAACTTAATTTCTTTTCTACATTAAGTTCACAATTTCTTTATCTTAGGATAAAGCAAGCTTTTTAGAAACAGTCCTCTATAAGTGGCAAGGAAACTCAAGATAAGCTCATTTCCCATCCCATCCCCACGCCACCCATTTTAGTAAAATTCTCCCTGAGGCATGAATTGTGTTTACCCAAGATTGACAACATGCTTTCAAACATATTCTTCATATCTTTAGAGAAAAAAAAAAAAGAAAAAAAGAAAATAATAGTTGCTATCAGTGATTGAACAAGCTAGCAAAAAGAAGTAACATTTTGTTTTCCTGAATGAGTATAATTGCAAATTCTTCTTTAGGTAATATTTTACTTATCTCAGAAGGTTATATTCCTGACAAAAGCATGTATACATCAGAACTATTATTTAAAATACTTGTAGTTAAAATACATTATTTGTCTTTGTATCTAGGAATTATGACTCTTGTATTGCAAGCCCCTACTGCACATACTGGAAAGTGGGGTACTGGAAGCTAATGAAAAATATAACATTTATTTAATACTACTTTGTGTATAGCCAAGTTCCTTTGCATTGCAGTGCTAACAAATGAGTAGAATCAATCCTTGGATTTGAAGCAGTTGGTGCAATTTGTTCTATCTTGTGCTTTACTACAACCCAGCGATTTTTCTTTATCATCTGTTTACTCTGGGTATTACCACTCTTGGATGAAGAGAAGCTATATGCCCCACACTAAAGCAGTATAGCAAACAGAAGTGATGATTTTCCTAACCAGCCTGAAAAGCACTTTCTGCTCAGAGTTCCACTGATGCAAAAAGGAATTGTGAATATATTCATTCTGCTGGGTGTGCAGCAAAAGCCCTGAATGCAAATACAGTATAAAATACCGGAAGAGAAAATTCCCAAAGGAATAGAGCTATGGGAGTTGAAGGGCAGAAACATGGTTACAGGAAGTACTTTTCCTTCAGAATTGCTGTGAGTTTCTAAAAGGAGGTTTGATGACACACAATCAGGAGATGGAGGCATACACAAATTAAAACCCACTCTGTGAATCTGCCTGTGGTAGTAGGAATTAATTACATGACCTTTATGAAACTCTCCTATCTTGCAGCATCAGATCAACCCATGCAGTAAACCCTAGACTTTGTTCAATGCAGCACTGGTGCAGCACCTGGCTTGGATAAATGTTAAGATTTTAGGACTATAGTCTTGATCAAACCTGATAATCCAAAGTTGCAAATGAGTTATTCATTCCCCCTTAACTACAGATACAAGATGAAGGTGCATAATAATTCGGGGTCAAACTCACTTTGCAGTCAGCAAAGATAGCGTTACTTCCAGAAGTCAATTTTAGCCCATTTTTTCTCTTTCCATTGATTATGGAGGAAATTTAGTGGGGTCAGGTTACCCTCAAATTACATGCCACAGTGAAGTGCTTGAAGTTAAGTGGGATAAATCTGGTTGTGATCAGTTAATCCAGCTATGACCAGCCAAGATCAGACTAAAATATCACAGGAGTATAATGAAATCCAATTTTGTTGCTCTTAGGATAAGGTAAAATAATGGTGTCTTTGGGGATTTTTAAATAAGATTCACGTTTATAGCAGAGATTTGTCCTCAGCTGGCTCTGTGACTGGCCTGTAGTTGTGCTGTGAGACAATATCCTCTTGTCACTCCATGTGCAAGTATTAAATGAGTAACTCAGCCCTGCTAGGGGGTATTTATTGCCCTGTCTCCACACCTCACTCCAGTCTGTGGCCTCCTATGCCTGTGCCAGTCTCTGACAGCCCAATCGGCCACAGAGTTGGGGAAGACCTCCTCCTCCAGGACCACCTCAATGACCTGCCTCCTATGTATGATTGACCATGCAGGGGTGGAGGCTTCGGGCTGTGGGTTTTGTCGGTTTCTCCCCAGGTATTGTGTTTTTGGAGTGCCGAGGTTGAGCCCATGGGGTTGGGCACAGAACTAGTTGCCAAAGGGTGGGAGCCTACCCCCACCATGACAGAGGTGTCATGATTTTGCCGTCCTCTTCCACTGCCCAGGGTGATTGCCAGCTTTGCCTATGCCTCAAGTTAGTCCTAAATCATAATCAGTGAAGGGAGGGCACAAATGGTGAGATTTATTACAGACCTTACCTTCCCAGCAAATATCAGGCTCAATAAAATGGAGTGGCTACTGAACAAAAGAAGTTTGATTAAGCTATGTGTGGGGTTTTCTAGGTACCTTATTGTGATCAATATTGCAGTGACCAGAAAAAGAACAATGACATATCTACAAAAAGTACACTGTTGTTTTTTTACTTGCTCGAAACCTAGAGGTTTCTTCACTCTGAAAAGCATGCTGCTGCCTGTACCAAAGAAGAGGATTTATGGTTGGACAGAGCCAGTACTGACCACACTGAATACTAAAGATGCCATCAGAGACACTACCACCCCAAATATGAAAGAGAAAAAAATTGATTAATTCACCAGATGAAGAGTTCTTGAGAGGAGGCAGAGCAGCTCATAGATGTTAGAGGCATGAGCACTAAGTAACATTCGAGTTTGTTTGGCATTGGTTTGAGTGAAAGGGCAGCAATGTGTAAGCCCACCTAAAAAAGACATTGTAAAAAGGCTGCAACATTAAGCGATCTGATTATAAGGCAATTAAGATGCTTTAGAAAAGTAGGACTTCCTTCCAAGAACATTGCTATCATAGCTGTCCTGCCTTTGGAACACAAACTAGTACCTGCATGACACTGTGTTACAGAACTGGCAAAGTGTATTTCTAGTGGTGCTCTTGTGGTGATCTTCTTTTTTTACATTGTAACAAAACCTCATCTGCCTTCCCTTGAACTGGTCTGTGCCTTTAGCAGGCAGAGAAGAATTTGCTCTAAGTCAGTCTTGTGTACGCATGACAGCATTTTCAAACCAGGTTTGGGTAGCTCCACATAAGGCTGCACTGCATAATACAGACTTATCCCCTTTCCCTGTGCATACAGCCATTATGACTGTTTATATAGGAAGAAATATAACCAATTGCCTGGGTTATTGTGCCCCTAGTCCAAAATAAACTCCTTAAAAATGAGGACAGGGAGACTGATTATATGCCCCTATTAGATAAATTTTTCAGTTCTCCTGTAGGATGAAATACAAATATGTCTTTGCACTTTTTGCTATATCCCAATCAAGTTATCCATATGAAGACGTATGTAGCCTTTGTAATAATAAATGAGCTCAACAGTGAACAAATTCCTGACAGCTATTAAGATTACGAGAAGCTAATACAAATCCCAGAAGTGCAAGCCTGATAGGCTATTTGATCACAGTCTAGAAACGATACAGCAAAAAAAGACACATAGCTGTATATAACACGTTATGTAATCCTCTCTGTTTTTTCATCTGTTACATTTTCTGAGGCAAGGATGTTAAATAAAAGTTTCACAAAATTTAATTCTTCAACAGTTTTGAGTTAAAATGCATAAAAATATCCAGAGATTGTAAGCATGTTCTTTCCTCCTGTAAAACCTAAATATGGCAAGTTTTCTTCTGAATTTAATTTCTAATATATGCCTTTTTAAAAAGGAGAGGTAATTGACAAAATAGCAGTTGAAGGAAAAGAATAATAAGTTATTTTCTATCTATGAAGTAATTACTGTACATTTCTCCAAAGAATGCAGTCAACAGTAACTTTTCGAAAGGCTTGAATGGGTCACTGCATTGAAGGAAAACAAATTTTGGAATTCCTTCTTGTATTGTCAGATGTTTATACATGTAATGACAGTGTTATGAACTGTCACAGAGGTAAATACACAGCATCACTGCCAAATCATACAGAATTTAAACCTGTCATAATAATGTTTTCATAATTACAGAGGAATGTGTGGTGGCCTGTGGAAAGAAAGCTGAAACTGGTGACACTGAAAGATCTATTTATACTTAATTGCGATGTGACCAATTTGTTTTCCTTCTTTTCTCTTTATCTGCTACTTAACAATTTGTTCATTTACGTATACTTACACCTGGTGTCATTGGAGCCCACTGACCCCTGCTCAGGAGCTGAACTCGCATATTAGATATCTCTTGAGCAGACAGTTCAATAGACTGATGAACCTGACAAATCTGAATATAGTAGCTGAGATAAAAATTAGCCGGTTTCATAAGAATTTAGTACTTGTACATAACTATTCAAGATGGCAAATGTCAATGTGTTAGATTTTAATGGATCAAAGGATTCAACTCCTTTACTTTTTATGACTTTGGTTTTTGTGGCTTTGAGGAAAAATGTATCATGGTCATAACCTCTATACATCTATGACCTAATTAAAATAAAATCAGAAGCAACACACTTATTCTCTACAAATTGTATTAGAAATTTTGTCCTTTAATCTCAATGTTCCAAATAACAAATGTGCCAGATGAAAGAGACCAAAGCAGTAGTTACATTTATGTATCCTAGAAAATATTTCTACTTAGCTGAATTATTTGCTGAATTATACTTTCAGGATTCTTTGTATTATTTTAGTATGATTGGCTTGCTTTTTTACTAGTTACTGTTTAATCCCCTGGAAGATGTTTGCCTCGGTTCCACAGTATATTTCTACCTCTGAAAAGCTAAGGAAAAGATATTGTAAATACATGTAATTTTTTTTCTCAGATGCATGGTTTTCCCTTTTCTCCTAAAATCTATCATAAGCACTGAAAGTTGGGGTTTTTTAGTTGTTGTTGTTCTTGTAGGTCGCAGATTATATTCCCAACATGTAAGCATCAAAAGTTCTTTAAACTTTTAAGATCTTATTATATGAATTATAATTAGCAAATAAGGCCCTCAAAAAACCAAAACTTAAACTCAGATGAACACTATCCTCTGCATTAATCAATCTTCTTACTGTGTATGCTGCAAACATTTAGGAACTGCATGTGCCTTTTGAGGATCCATAGCTGCAAAACTGTTATTCTTCCAATAAACAAACTGGAATGTTTGGTGTTCAGACTTTTTTCCTGGATGAAACAAAATGTGCTAGTAAGAAACTTTTATTGCGTTCTTGTTCATGCTGTTCCTTTAGCCTTCTTGACAAATAGCTTTGTCTTTCATTGACATGTTTGAAGTCCTGAAGGAATAACTACAGAAAAGAGTTAAACCCAAAACACACCATGGTATTTTCTAAATCCTTAAGCAGATGTCTGGGCTAATAATAAGAAGAACACCCCCATCCTTCCCAAATGCTTTCAGGCAAAACAGTCCTCTGAACCTGTTCCTGTGTGTTGGAAGAGAGTGAAAAATGTGAATAACTATTATATGCAATCATTTGGGTGAGTCATAGAGGATTTTTTGGCTGTTCTACTGTCTTCCTCCATATCCTCTGGACATATGGAAGAGATTATACTATTAAGTTATTTCAAAATTAAATTTGCATGATAGCAACTTGTTTTATGGTTGGTTAAGTTACATATTATGTTGATCTCTGAATGCCATATAAACTGGGATATGAATATTTGCTTTTCTGAGGGGCGTGTGGCTTGCTTTCCAGAAGGGTTAGGCCAAATATTCATTTGTATGAAACAGAAATTATTGCAGCTGCTTTTATTATACATATTGCAAATCATACTGAATAATGTCCTGTATTCAATGCTCAGAAGACTTGCGGTTCAGAGATGCAGATGTTGCTTATGCATGTGGGTGACTTTATTTGATGATCTGGGTGCTCTGTGGTCAGACTTGTCCTCTGCACCTGTGTGATTCACCAGGAGAAAAGGTCTGGCAAGGCTCCCTCAGGTCTGCACACAGGATCTCCCATCTCCGGTCTGTTACAAGAAAGGCTTGTCTGGCAAACAGAAATGAAAAACTCACAAAACCACAAAGCATATTTATAAAGTCTTTTTTTCTTCAAAATAGAAGTTGTTCTATATATTTTAGTGACTTTATGTGATGAAGCCATAACAAGGCCCTCCTTGGCTGGCAGTTAAGTTAGGAAAAGAACTGAGATGAAAAGTGAAAAGAAAATCCAATTTTTACAAGAGTAATTAACCACTGGAACAGACTATCAAGGGAAGGAGGGAATTCATCATTCCTTGGAGTCTTTGTGAAAAATGACTGATTCAAAAGTTGTGTTTGCTGTGCCTGTGATTTTTGCAATGTGTCTTGTGATGCTTGGTGGATTCTGTGTAGAGCCAGCTCCTGTGTTTAATTGAAATGCTCAGATTTCATCTCACAAAGCAACATGCCCTCTGGTCATGCCAAAGAGTTTGCATGGCCCAGGTGAAGCTTAATGCCTTCATATGGAAAAGGCAAATAAAGATACTCAAATGTTTTTAAAAAATCTCAGTATTTTTAAGTCAATCTCATAGTTCATGATTCTTGAATCTTTGGGGTTGTCAGTACTATAAAAAAGAGGTTTTCGTAGTTCTCCACCATCTGAGGGATGTGAGCAAGCTAAGAAACACGTAGTAGAATTGCAGCAAATGCAGTTTCTCCATGAAATCTTTCTCCCTGAAATCTCCTGACTACAGTACCTTTTTTTTTTTTTTTTTTTTTCTGCTGGTCTTAAAATCCTTCACTTCAAAAGCCATATATTACAAAGGAAATTTCAATGTCGTCTTTTGCTAGGAATTAATTGAAATCTGTAATTAACACACACAAAATTTCCGGTGTTGTTATATGCATGAAAAAACATTTGTTCTTATTTCTGCCTCACTGTCAGACATTGTTTAGTGTCTGTACCCGCCCTGCATCTAAAACCTCAGACGTATTGATGTTAGAGTATTTAGGTCTGATGTTCTGTCACATTTTCCCTTTGAGCTTTAACATTCAAGCATGTGTCTCAGTATCTTACTGATTGCTAGAGACCTTCCAGCCTCCCACCAGCCGTCACCTGAAGACAGCTGGGAACCTCCTGACACCTCTGTTGCCTACACTCTGCTTTTGAAGCTCACATGAGAACCTAATTTGTTAGTTTGGACAAAATTTGATACAGACCTGTGAAACTTGTTGAGAAATTAGTTGTTTTTATCCAGGTTTCCTTCTTCTTTTTATTATTATACTTAATTCCAAACAGGTTTAAACATAGGCACTTATTTATTTATAAATTGTAAATTAATGTCAGAAGCAGCACAGTCACAGATGTTCATAGAAGAAATAGTTCAAGAAATAAAAGAAAAGCTATGTTTAGTTTACTTCACTTGGATTAGGTCAGAAAGGTCTCCCTTTCTTTCTCTAAACAGAATTGTTTTCCCTCTTGTTAAAATTGTATTAGAGTTTCAAGCTTTATGCTAGAACCTGTCTCCTGTAGTTAAGTATTCTAGCTTTTTTATTCATTTTTTCAATCAAATCTTCCAGGGGTCCAGACCATGGTTTGGTTGTTTTCTTTTCCCTCTGCAGTGACTTCTGTTTTATCCTTCTAGGAGAGACAGTCTGGCTTCCCACCAAATTTAAGAGCAAAAATAGAGAGATTCCTTTCCATAGTTTTACAAATATTTTTTTCGTCTACTGGGACTCATCCTCTGCTCCTCATTGGCTAGTAAACAGCAATTTGCTTCAATGAGATGCACCACTCTCTTCTTCTCATTAATGTGTATTTCCAAGTCTTCAATAAGTAATGTATTGTTTTTAGACTTTGCCCTATTATCAACTTCTACATTAATATATACACAAAAATCCAAAAGTTTTAACTATATACAGCTTATTACTAGCTTTTGACTGAGACCAGACATGATGCCATAGAAGTTCTCTGGAGTGCCAGTGGGTTAGGGGTGAATAGCCCGCTATCTCTTCCTTTTAGGCATGTTATAATATTGTACATAAGATATATTTCCCCTGAAAGTAGATATCTATATGACATTGTATTTCTCAGTTAGGTAACTGGAAATGAAAGTATTCTATTTGCAGTTCATTTAATTTTGCCAGAACATACAGATGTGTAACTCAGATCTGTAAACAGGAGTTGGTGGGAGCTGGCTGAAAATATTCCATAATGTTGTTTTCTTTTAGCTGTTGCTTTTAGTTTATTTTAAAAGAAAATTTTTGTTTTCCAAATTACATTTTTATGAATGCTTTGTGACCTCTAACAGTAGCAGAAGCCCTAAAATAAGGCTTTATAATTTGCTAGGACAATTCTAAGGTATCCTTATGGGGAAGTCACATTATTTGCTTAGAACATAGAAGAACTAAAAATGTCTGCAAAAAACCCTTCATACTCCAGTATAAAAGAGGTACAAAATATAAGGTTATAAAATAGGGAATATCTGAAGTAAATGCCCTCAACTAGATCTCCCCTAAAGCACTGTTCTCTTTTTCTCTCACAGAATCATAAAATAGTTTCTAAAGAAAAGAAAAAGATGACTTAGTTCAAACCCTCCTGCCATGGGCAGGGATGCCTCATGAGACCAGTTTGCTCAAAGCCCTGTCCTCGAACACTGCCAGGGATGGGGCATCCACAAACTCTTTGGGCAACCTGTTGCAGTGTCTTACCACCCTCACAGTAAAGAATTTCTTCTTTAAATCTAGTCTAAATTTACCTTTTTTGGTTTAAAGCATTAACCTCATCCTGTCATTGCATACCATTGTAAAAAGTCCTCCAGCATTCTTGCTTAGTTTCTCCAGACCATGAAGTACTTTGGAGCGTTTTAGTAAAGTAATGTATGGAAAATTCTCTTGGATAATAGAAGTCAGTTTCAGAGGAAGAAATACCTCTGAAAACAGACACATAATCCCATAAATCTGCACTGGCACTGAAGACAGCGCTTCAGACATGAGGACTGTTCTTAACGATAGCCAGGAGGGCGTATATCTTGCAAGATATAGGTATCTCCTGCTATGGTCCCTATGTTTGTGGACCCCAAGATCACACCTAAAGGTGATGAACAGACCAGAGGATATAAATCCAACTTTTTGTTCTCCATTAGTCTTTCTGCCTGCAATTTCAACTGAAAGAGCTATAAAAACATTTCCTCTCTACTTTCTATACAGTTGTAATCATAGCATCATGCATTTCAGACACTAATTTATATTTGCAGTAGCTTTGTTAGGTAAGGAAATGTTATTTCCATTTTACATATGGAGAACCAAGGTAAAAGGACATTCACGTAGAAAGATTAGGACTAAGCTGCAACAGCAAACCAGAAATTATGCCCATCAACACTACTGTATCTACATATATTAGAAGAATAAATACCCACATAATCTAAAAGCTTGAACATCCTGTTTGGAAGCATGGAGAAAAAAAATAATTTCAGCAGTTTTAATCTACTTATTGTGCTGGAAATATGGAAAAGTACAGAAATCTATGTGTGGCTTATTGTCTCTGGATGAAGAATACCTGATTCGTTAACTACTAGCAACTGATAGGGAGCTCCCTAATCACCAAATGCAGCTCACCTGTATTTCAGGCAGGCACTTCATATCATCCTTTTCATAATCAATCCAGTGGTGTTCTAGTATGTGAAAAGTATTGACAATAGGTGGGTTAAAACCCAGGAACATGTTTTTGCCTTGAGGAGGAGATAATTGAAGCCATGGTACAAGCGAACTACAAATGAATAAGTCAATTTTAAGGTAGGAAAAGCAGGAGGAATACAGGCCTTAATTATAATCACTAGATATAAATTTAAATTCTAAATTCTGGCTTTAGTAAAGATTTTGTCATTATGCGGAAGCCACGCAATTATTCATTACTTTCAAGTGAATTCTTGACCATTATAAAGGTTGTTTCAATGTAAGTTATTTAATGGTCCTCTGTTCAGGTATTTATTATTTATTCAATTATTTCTTTGCCTTATCACTGAGGCAACCATTCTGCATATTTTCTGTGGTTTTTGCCTTAGAAAAGGGTTCTTGAAATTCATGCTACATTATCCTTTCATTCTGGTTAGATGAATCCTTAGTACAAGGACAGTTTACCTTCTCAAACTGGAGCTTAAAGAAACCAAACAAATGTATCACACTGCGTTTTAGACCAGATTCTATTTTACTGTTTTCTCCAGATATTGACCATTTCCACTGCAGGTGTTGGTGCTGATTTTTTTCCTCTCAGGTAGTGTAAAGCTTCATTTCTCATTGAACTGAGACAAGGAACATTTTTGGTGTCACTAAATACCTAAGAGGTCTGCGTGTGTGTGTCTGTGTGTTTGTGCATGTGTTTGTGCATGTGTGTATTGTTCATGTGTAACAAGTGCTGAAGGGTGAGCACCGCAAGCTATGGACTCTTAAATGGGACTTTCCTAAACTTTATGAACCTCCTGTGTCTGCAGAATTTCATGGAAAATCTCATATGATGAAGCTGACTTGTGGTATTTTGACACTTTCATCTCCAGAGCTCAAAGTAATTCAAATAACCAAAATAAATCAAAGCAAAGGTAGCCAAAGGCTTTGAACCTTAGGGCTGTTGTATAAGTTTAGTTTGGATTTGGAGCAAATATTCTTAGTGGATCTTATTTTATTTTAACTTCTTTATCCACACTACTTGTTCATGGTTCATCCTGAATGTTGTTTAGTAATAAGAGTCTGGGAATTCACAGTCTGGAACTAGGCCTAGGCACAGAGTGAACCAGCAACAATGACAGTGGTGGTAGTGGAGGCTGAGATTCAATACACAAGCATATGTCCCTCAAATGGGTCAAATTCCAAAAGCTCTACACATTGATGGGCTGATTACTGATCATACTAACCCATAATAGATATCATGGTCTGAAATAATTTGCTGTCTTCTAGCAGCGTTATCACCCTGTTCATGAGTGAGTTTAAAGAAGATGATTTCTTGGAAGGCTAAAACCTTATTTTATGACAGTTTAAAAGGATAATTAAATTTAAATTATTCTTTTTATTCTTCTAAAATAGGAAATAACTAACCTGGGTGAAAGCACATGGATCATTGTGACTTTAGCTGTTATAGAAAATCTATAACTATGATCATTGATATATCCTTTGTTATATAACACAATTACTTTGTGGTAGTTTTATTAAAGGTAAACTCTATTTTACGAAGGCTTTTTAAAAAAGAAGACTACAAAAGGGCTTTCATTTAAGATCCAATTGATTTGTTGGAGGTCAGTCTCCTTCTTAAGCCCCTTTTGACTGATTTGCTGAAAAAGGATTTTTCAAATAGGAAGTAAAGAAGAGGGGAAAAAATTGCCAGCCTGGCTTACATTGATAAAATACAGTATTCTGGTAGGAATAACTCTAGGGAAGGTCACTGTCTTGTCAGGTCAGATGCCCTTGTTCTTGCAGACTGGTGTTTTAGCACACACAGTTCTAGTGGACTTGCATATGTTAACAAGTCCTGGAGAACTCTGCAGGCCAATGTACCGTCCTGACAATACCCCAATACTATTCTGAGGCACAGTTTAGCCATGCACATGTAATTCTCTTTCCTGCATCACCTGTGGCACTCAGGCATGTGGTCTGAGGAGGGGCAAAAGCATATTCTTCAGATACGGAAAACCACAGGACGAGGGAAAACAGTGAACATGGTGGCACTCACTGATGTTTGACTGAAACTGTAGAGCAAAATACTTGAAACTGAGAGAAGAGAGAGAAAATACTAGTCCTTCAGTTAAACATTTTTACCCGAAATCTCACCTCCTGCAAAATCAGCAGGTTATTTTACGTTAACTTCAAGAACCTGTGAATCTACCTCTTGTTCTGCTTCTGAATTACACGACAGAGGGACCTTGACATGCTTGTGAGGTGG